>NC_088866.1:779484-786642 GCF_032884065.1 Artemia franciscana
TTTCTCTTTGAGTTTCGTCATTTATTTTTTTCTTTTTTAGTTCTTTTAGTTTTTACCTTTTTTAGTTTTTTTTAGTTTTTTAGATGAATTTTTTTTTTAGTTTTTTTCCTTTTTTTCTTTTTAGTTTTTTATTGGTTTTTACCTTTATTTTAGCTTATTTTTCAGTTTTTTTCCTTTTTTTTGTTTTTTTTATTTTTTATTTTTTTTAGTTTTTTTACCTTTTTTTAGTTTTTTTAGTTTTTTTAGTTTTTTTAGCTTTTTTACTTTTTTTATTAGTTTTTAGTTTTTTTCTTTTTAGTTTTTTTGTAGTTTTTACCTTTTTTTAGTTTTTAATTTTTTTTTACTTATGTCCTGGTCGTCATTTATACTCCCTGTGTCCCGGTCGTCATTTGTGTCCCGGTGCTTTGTTGATGGTGATTGCTAATCGAACATTCCTTGTGTCCCGGTCGTCATTTATATTCCCTATGCCTATGTGCCGGTGTCCCGGTCGTCATTTGTGTCCCGATGTCCCGGTCTGTAATTTCGTCAGTCGAAAACATGACGTCAGTCGACACAGACACATGACGTCACCTGACAGATCCACAGACAGACAAATTATTTTTATATATATAGATATATATATATAAATATATATATATATTTTCTTTTTAGTTTTTTTGTAGTTTTTACCTTTTTAGTTTTTTTCTTCTTTTGTATTAATGCTAAAGCCAAGGTTCAAACCTGGAGCCTCTCGGACCTAGAACCTGAAACATAACGCTTTACCAGCTCAGCTACTTCGGCTTGAATACATTCGTTTTGAGCAGCTTCCTCGGGTGTTGCCATTGTAGGTTCTTCAGTCATTTTACAATTAGAAATTTCTCTTTCAACGGTCTTCTTACAATTAAAAATTTGTCTTTGAACGATATTCTTAAATACCTGTGTCCTGGTCGTCATTTTTATTCCCTGTGTCCCCGGTCGTCATTTGTGTCCCGGTGTCCCAGTCTTTAATTTCTCTTTGAGTGTTTATTCTTTTTAGTATTTTTTAGTTTTTTACATTTTTTTTTCAGTTTTCTTTTTCTTCTTTATTTTTCACCTTCACTATGAAATACATATCGCCGAACCTTTGTTTTTTTAACTAAAATCTGGTAGGCATTGATGACCTTATCCAAGTCAAAATCCCAAACCCAATCATCATCGCTATCATTTTCAGTTTTGATATGTTTTGGACTCTCGCTGTCCAGGGGGATCTTCATCTAACTGCGCGGTTTTGCGTTCTTTAGCCTCAAGCCTGTTTCCTTGCTGTTCTTTTGATTCCTCGGCACGCTTTCTTTTCTGACTTTCTCTATCAGCAGCAAAGTTTTTTGGCATAGACTCTTTGAGCATCTTCATCGGCTTTTGCCATGGTAAGTTCATCAGTCATTGTAAACTTAAACATTAATAGATTTCTACGTGAACATATGTCTTAAATATCTTGAATGACGTCACCGTCAAAGCAAAAATGACGACAACTAATTTCATGACGTCAGCCGACACAGAAACATGACGTCACCTGATCCACAGACAGACAGACAACTAATTTTTATATATATAGATAGATAAGATATAATCTGGCGTAACAGACATAGTGTAACAGACATAAAAGACAGACAACTTATTTATATATACATAGATTTTTATGTATATGGATACAGTTTCTTCTTTAGTTTTTTTTCTTTTTTAGTTTTTCTTTTTTTTTAGTTTCTTTCTTTTTATTGATTTGTTTTCTTCAATTTGTCAATGTTCATTCTAACATTGACACTTGGAAAAATCTTTACGTGCCAAGTATGCTAAAGCTCCAACAATTTATATTAAACCTCAAAATTGGGGTATCTGTTTTAAGGTTTTCGAATTACTTTAATCTATTGTAAAAATATATTGAAATATTTGTAGAATTCCCAGTTTTTTTTAGTTTTTTCTTTTTTTTTAGTTTTTTAGCTTTTTTTAGTTTTTTTTTAGTTTTATATCTTTTTATTTATTTACATTTTTTCTTTTTAGGTTTTGACTTTTTTTAATTTTTAATTTTTTTTTAGTTTTTTTTTTCAATTTTTTTTTTAGTTTTTTACCATTTTTCTTTTTTCGAATTACTTTAATCTATTGTCAAAATATTTCGAAATATTTATGCAATTTCCAGTTTTTACATTCTAGTTTGTTTTCTTTTATATATATAGAAGATATAATCTGGCGTAACGGACAGACAACTTATTTTTATATATATAGATATATATATATATATACTAGCTGTTGGGGTGGCGCCTCGCGCCACCCCAACACCTAGTTGGTGGGGGCGCTTCGCGCCCCCCCCCCCCAAGCCCCCCCGCGTGCGTAAGTCGTTACGCGCCATATTAGTTACGCGCCATTGTAGTTGTGTCCCTATGTCCCACCTGTGAATATATATATATATATATATATATATATATATATATATATATATATATATATATATATATATATATATATATATATATATATATATATATATATGTGTTTTTAACTACGTAAAACTTGCGAATATACTACATTCTTTGCTGTCCCATTGTCTGTGCATATAAATAGATTTTCAGGTTTACCGACTCTCGAACATGCAACATATAATGGTCCATGGGAAAACAATCCGTATTCAGATCTATACCTCATGATTCTAATGATTGCCCTTGAGCTTGGTTGATGGTGATTGCTAATCGACCATTCCCTGAGTCGCCATCGTCATTTATATATCCCCCTGTGCACCCCGGCGTCCCCTCTGTAGTTATGTCCCTGTGTCCCGGTCGTCATTTATATTCCCTGTGTCCCGGTCGTCATTTGTGTCCCGGTGTTCCAGTCTGTGATTTCTCTTTGAGTGTCCCAGGCGTCATTTATATTCCTTGTGTGCCGGTCGTCATTTATATCCCCCTGTGCCCCCCGGCGTCCCCGTTGTAGTTGTGTCCCTGTGTCCCGGTCGTCATTTATATTCCCTGTGTCCCGGTCGTCATTTGTATCCCGGTGTCCCGGTCTTTTTAGTTTTTTTTTCTTTTTAGTTTTTTTGTCCCGGTCGTCATTTATATCCCCCTGTTTCCCCCGGTGTCCCCGTTGTAGTTGTGTCCCCTGTGTCCCGGTCGTCATTTATATTCCCCTGTGTCCCGGTCGTCATTTGTATCCCGGTGTACCGGTCTGTATATACATTCGTTTTTTAGTTTTGTTTTTCTCCTTTATTTTTTTCCTTTTTTTTCTTTTTTTAGTTTATTTAGATTTTTAGATTTTTTAGTTTTTTTTATTAGTTTTTAGTTTTTTTTTCTTTTTAGTTTTTTTGTAGTTTTTACCTTCTTTTTAGTTTTGTTAATTTTTTTTTTACTTATGTCCTGGTCGTCATTTATACTCCCTGTGTCCCCGGTGCTTTGTTGATTGCTAATCGAACATTCCTTTTGTCCTGGTCGCTTTCTCTTTGAGTGTCGTCATTTATTTTTCTCTTTTTTTAGTTCTTTTAGTTTTTACCTTTTTTAGTTTTTTTTAGTTTTTTAGATGAAAATTTTTTTTAGTTTTTTCCTTTTTTTCTTTTTAGTTTTTTATTGGTTTTTTACCTTTATGTTAGCTTATTTTTCAGTTTTTTTCCTTTTTTTTTAGTTTTTTTTTATTTTTTATTTTTTTTAGTTTTTTACCTTTTTTAGTTTTTTTAGTTTTTTTAGTTTTTTTTTAGTTTTTTAGCTTTTTTACTTTTTTTATTAGTTTTTAGTTTTTTTGTAGTTTTTGCCTTTTTTTAGTTTTTTCAGTTTTTTTTTTTAGTTTTTTATTGGTTTTTACCTTTATTTTAGCTTATTTTTCAGTTTTTTTTCCTTTTTTTTTAGTTTTTTTTTAGTTTTTAGTTTTTTGAGTTTTTTACCTTTTTTTAGTTTTTTTAGTTTTTTTAGTTTTTTAGCTTTTTTATTTTTTTTATTAGTTTTTTAGTTTTTTTTGTAGTTTTTGCCTTTTTTTTAGTTTTTTTAGTTTTTTAGCTTTTTTATTAGTTTTTAGTTTTTTTTTGTAGTTTTTGCCTTTTTTTAGTTTTTTTAGTTTTTTAGCTTTTTTTATTTTTTTTATTAGTTTTTAGTTTTTTTTGTAGTTTTTGCCTTTTTTTTAGTTTTTTCAGTTTTGGACGTCACCTGATCCAGTTTTTTCAGGTGACGTCACCTGATCCACGATCCACAGATCCACAGACAACTTATTTTTATATATATAGATAGTTTTTTTTTTTTTACTTATGTCCTGGTCGTCATTTATACTCCCTGTGTCCCGGTGCTTTGTTGATTGCTAATCGAACATTCCTTTTGTCCTGGTCGCTTTCTCTTTGAGTTTCGTCATTTATTTTTTTCTTTTTTAGTTCTTTTAGTTTTTACCTTTTTTAGTTTTTTTTAGTTTTTTAGATGAAAATTTTTTTAGTTTTTTTCCTTTTTTTCTTTTTAGTTTTTTATTGGTTTTTTACCTTTATTTTAGCTTATTTTTCAGTTTTTTTTCCTTTTTTTGTTTTTTTTTATTTTTTATTTTTTTTAGTTTTTTACCTTTTTTTAGTTTTTTTAGTTTTTTTAGTTTTTTAGCTTTTTTACTTTTTTTATTAGTTTTTAGTTTTTTTTTGTAGTTTTTGCCTTTTTTTAGTTTTTTTCAGTTTTTTTTTTTAGTTTTTTATTGGTTTTTACCTTTATTTTAGCTTATTTTTCAGTTTTTTTCCTTTTTTTTAGTTTTTTTTAGTTTTTAGTTTTTTTAGTTTTTTACCTTTTTTTAGTTTTTTTAGTTTTTTTTAGTTTTTTAGCTTTTTTATTTTTTTTTATTAGTTTTTAGTTTTTTTTTGTAGTTTTTGCCTTTTTTTAGTTTTTTTTAGTTTTATATTAGTTTTTAGTTTTTTTTGTAGTTTTTGCCTTTTTTTATTTTTTTTAGTTTTTTTAGCTTTTTTATTTTTTTTTATTAGTTTTTAGCTTTTTTTGTAGTTTTTGCCTTTTTTTAGTTTTTTTCAGTTTTGACGTCACCTGATCCAGTTTTTTCAGGTGACGTCACCTGATCCATCCACAGACAGACAGACAACTTATTTATATATATATATATATATACTAGCTGTTGGGGTGGCGCTTCGCGCCACCCCAACACCTAGTTGGTGGGGCGCTTCGCGCCCCCCCAAGCCCCCCCGCGCGCGTAAGTCGTTACGCGCCATATTAGTTACGTGCCATTGTAATTGTGTCCCTGTGTCCCACCTGTGTATATAGATAGATTTATATATATGTTTCAAACTACGTAAAAATTGCGAATATACAACATTCTTGGCTTTCCCACTACTGGGAGCTTTCCGTTTCCAATTGCCAGCAATTGATCTGAAAATGTTTGACCAGAGTCATCGTTTTGCAATCGGACACGCATATTTGTAGTTAATTTTAATATTTTTACGTGTGCCCATAAATTAGAATTTTTCAGCAAGCATTCATTTCGTCTGCAGGAGTTAAACTACGTAAAAATTGCGAATATACAACATTCTTGACTTTCCCATTGTCTGTGCATATACAAAGCCGTATGTACTAATAATGACGTCATATGCAAAACGCTCTTTTTACAAACAAACAAACATGCATACACACAACTCGTTTTTATATAGATAGATAAACAGATAGATACAATACAAATTAACTGCGTAAAACTTGCGAATATACAACATTCTTCGCTGTTCAATTGTCGCTGCATATAAATAGATTGTCAGGTTTACCGACCCTCGAACATGCAACGTACAATTGTCCATGGGAAAAACAATCAGTATTAAGATCTATACCACATTTTTCTAATGATTGACCTTGAGCTTTGTTAATGGTGATTGCAAATGCTAATCGAATTGGGAATTGCAATCTTTTAAATTGAAAAGGCAGATCCGTTGGAATCATGGGAATGCGAGGAATAAGAACAGCCTCACCCTCAAAAGGCCCTGTCAAGATTGTGGCCTCTATTAGGTTTTCCATTGTTTTTTTTTTACGGCAAGTCGCGTGCCATTGCAAAGCTTTGATGGGTTGATATTTCTTAAAAGTATTATTGGTACGCCTATTTTTAGTTGTAGCACGTGTGGTGGAAACCCTGAAAGATCCCTATTTGGAAATTTAAAAATTCAGATGGATAATTAACCGCTTCATTTGGTTCCAAAACTGTGTCGACTGACTTGTAAAGGACTGCCTGGTCTAGAATCTTGGCCAAAACAATATTGCTGATTTCGTGGATGTCTATATTTTTGGGTGCGAGAATCGCTCTTTCACTTAGCCATTTATTATTTTTATAATTTTTTAGAATATTCGGAAATACTTTTTCAATCAATTCATTTTTGGACGTCATTAAATTACAGAAGTCAGCAGGTAGTTGTATACGTCCTGAAATTGAGTCTACTGGGGAGCTTTCCGTTTCCAATTGCCAGCAATTGATCTGAAAATGTTTGACCAGAGTCATCGTTTTGCAATCGGACACGCATATTTGTAGTTAATTTTAATATTTTTACGTGTGCCCATAAATTAGAATTTTTTCAGGCAAGTATTCATTTCGTCTGCAGGAGTTGATCTAGGTATTATAGGTAATGTTTGCCTGAAATCTCCCACAAGCAATATTAATGTGCTGCCAAAGGGTTTCGACTTCCCTCTCAAATCTTTCAAGCATTGATCCAGAGCCTCGAGCGATTTTTTGTGTGCCATTGTGCACTCATCCCAAATAATAAGTTTGCATTGCTGCAATACTTTACCCATCCCAGATGATTTGGAAATATTGCACGTGGGAGTTTCTGTAGAATGCAAATTGAGAGGCAATTTCAAAGCGGAATGAGCAGTTCTTCCACCAGGCAGCAATGTTGCGGCTATTCCGGACGACGCAATTGCCCAACGCTATATCATTTTTTGATCAAATTGATGCCAAATCAGTTTTATCACAAACGTTTTACCAGTACCTCCTGGCGCATCCAAAAAGAAAATTTCTCCAACGTTGTTATCGACACAATGCATTATCGTATCATAAATGTCTTTTTGTTCCGACGTTAACTTGGAAATGTTATTTTTGTACATACGACAATAGATCACTCGTACTGTAACTTTGTTCACGATCCAATTCTACACATGTCGAAACAGCAGCGATACGGTTAGGTGAAGGCATTCCCAAATCCTGAAGAGGTTTGTTTGCCATACG
>NC_088866.1:1086742-1189242 GCF_032884065.1 Artemia franciscana
AATACATCCCTCAAATACATCCAATCAGAATTTCAAGATAGTCATTTTATTGAAAATAGTCTCAAAATTACGAATAACTATAATTCAGGGTTTAAAAACCCCACAGCCCACTGAACTATGTCTATAAGCTATGTAAGTTGTCCATTGTTAACGTAAAAGTTTTTTTTATCAAACAGTTCGTGAAAACGAACTGTAAGTAAGGAGCGATCCGGCTCAATAGTAACCGAAACTAAAAAACGGACCAATAGATGCACCAAAAGAATTAGATTTTTGTGCTGATTTCAAATATATAAGTCTCATCAAGTTTAATTTTACCCATCAAAAGTAAGGAGCCTGAGAAAATTTGCCTTATTTTCGAAAAAAGTGGGAAACTAACCATAGAAGTGCAAGAATCTTAACGAGAATGATACCATCAGATTAACATATCAAAGAGCCAACTGTAGAGATTTCAAGCTCCTATCGGCAGAAAAGTGGAATTTGGTATTTTTGCCGAGAAAAATCATGGGTGCGTGTTTATTTGTTTTTTGTTTTTCCCAAGGGGTGATAGTATCGACCTAGCGGTCCTAGAATATCGCAAGAGGGCTCATTCGAATGAAAATTAAAAGCTCTAGTGCCCTTTTTAAGTGACCGAAAAATTGAAGGGCAACAAGGCCCCCTCCCATGATCATTGTTTCCAAAAGTCACCCAATCAATATTTTGAGATAACCATTTTGTCCAACATAGTCGATAAGTCTAATAACTCCGTATGTGAGAATGGCTTACTCTCCCACAGTCCGCGGCGGAAGCGCCACAAGTTATGAGCTTTGCCAAATGTTTACATATAGTATTGGCTATTCGGTAGTATACAGACGTTTTCAGTGGCATTTTTTTTTTGGTGTGAGGGTCTGACGAGGGGTTCACGTGGGAAAACCGTTCCATGGATGAATTTTTCGTGGGGAAAGGGATTTTCGATGAAGGGGGCACCGGATTTCTCTGTATTATTTAAAAAATTTATTCGACTAAAAGTAAGGAGCAGCATTAAGACTTAAAAAGAACATAAATTATTGCGAATATGAGGGGGTTCTTCCTCTCGTTAATACCTCACTCTTTACGCTAAGGTTTTTTTAGCACTTTCAAAAGAGCCCTTTATTTTAATTAAACGGCCTTTGTGATTCAGAGGTCATTCTTAAAGAACTGCAACAAAATCTGACCTTTAGCGTATAGAGGGGGCCAGGGAGCAAACCCTCTCACATACGTAATAGTTTCTGTTCGTTTTAATGTTGCTCTTTATTTTCAGTTGAATAGCTTTTTTTTATTTAATTGTGGAAATAGGGCAGGTTTGACCCTGGATCTCCCAAAAAGCTTGGAGTGTGAAAGTGAAACTTGAGAGTGTGAAAATGGTGAGAAGGATACCGAGCAGAATCAAAACAAACTATGTGCTTGCTGGTTGCCAAAAAGGTATATCTAAGAAACGGCTGAGGGTATTAGGTTGAAAATTTTGAGGTATGGTGAGGGTGTGTTGAAAAGAGATTGGAGGATGACCAGCCCTCAGTATTCTGGGCTTATTCGACAATATTAAGGATTTTACAGTTAGAAAAGGGGGCAGTAACCAAACTTTTGTTTGTAGTGATTTTTGTTTGTTTTACACTTAATTTGCATATTCAATTTAAGTTTTACTCGTTTCAAGATTTATTTATTCGTTTGTATTAGTACCTGCTATAAATTAGTTAGTGAAGATTGTTTATTTAATTTTTGTATGCTTTGAGTTTCATTTATTCTTTAGTAGTAATTTTAATTCGTTTGAAGCTTGAAATTTTTTTTTTTTTTTTAGATCAAAGTTTTAGATCAACAGTACAAAAGTAAAGAAAGTAAAAAAGTATCAAAGTAAACAAAGCATGAAAGTAATTAAAGTAATCGCCGTAGATTAGTAAATTAGATTAGAGTATCAAAGTCAAAAAAGTGTCAAAGTAACAATAAGCAACTTGCAAAACTTACAGCCCTTCCCCCTGGACCTGGGAGGGGTTCAACTCATAAGCTCAGATGTTTGGCCTTTGGACTGTTTTGAACTTGATAGCTATTAAAAATTTGGATATTATGTTTCTGAGAAAAGACCGCTTGGGGTGGGGCTAGCTGCCCTAGAATCACTTTTAATTCTTAAAAAGAGAGCTAGAACTTTTAGTTTCCAATCAAATGAACCTCCTACAAAGTTTTTACGACGCATCCTTCCATAAAAACCTTATATGCCCCATGGATTTAATATATACCTCTTGCCCCCAGACCCTGGGGTGCTGTGTGAACCCCAGAGGCATTATTATAGGATCTAGGGACTGTTTTGAAAAACATGGCTATCTCAAAATCTCGATCGGATTCATTTGGGAAGAAGAGGGCGGGTGGGGACTAATTTCGCTCTAATCACTTTTGACTCGTGGGAAGGGAACTAGAACTTTCAGTTTCCAGTTAATGAGCCTCCTGCAAGGCTTATACGACCACGCCTTCTATAAAAACCTTAGGGGTGTCTACCCTAGAGGCATTATTATATGATAATTGGACTATTTTGAAGAAAATATCTATCTTAAAAGTTTGATCGAATGTATTTGGGTAAAATAGGATTGGATGGGAGGATTAGTCCCCCTCCAACAACTTTTGACTCTTAAAAAGGAAACTAGAGTTTAAATATTCCAGAACTTCCCAAAACGTCCTTACGATCACCTATTCAATAAGAACCTTATAAGACCTAAGGGGCGATATGAAGTGCCACTGGGGAAAAATAATAAACAATACCAAAACGGTTTACCCTTATGGATTCATGTTACATTGAACAAAGTAATAAGATATCAAAGTAAACGAAGTTTCAAACTAACAATAAGCAACTTGCATACATTATGGTCCTTGCTATAAATCAAAGTTAACATTTAAATGAGTAAATCAAAGTAAATAAAGTTTCATAGTAACAATTTGAAGCTTTCATAACAAACACCCCTTTCTCCAGGTCCTGGAGAGGGGGTCTCAAACCCGGGATGCATAGTCATTTGACCTTTGGACTACTTTGAACAAAATGCCTGTCTCAGAATTGTTAAAGGACGAATTTAAGTAAAACTGGTGTGGGGGGGGGGCTGGCTGCCATTTGTTTACTTTTAACTCTTCAAAAATGGAATAGAACTTTCAATTCTCGACCAAATGAGCCTCATCTAGAGTTTATTCAGCCACTTCTTCCTTTTAAACCTTACATGTCACCTGAGCATAGCTAAAAACCCTTTTCACTTGGTTCTGGGTTTTTGAAAACCAAGGAGGCATTGTTATATGACTTTGGACCATTTTGAACAAAATGGCTATCTCAGTCTTTCGATCGTATGCATTTGGGGAAAACAGGATGATGGGGGTCTACTTGCCCTCCTATCAATTTTGAACCATTTTAAAACAATTTGAACAATTTTGAAAAAGGGAACTTAAACTTTCTATTTGAAATCAAATGAGCCTGCTCCAAAGTTTATACGACCAAAAAACGCCTTATTTTAATTAAATAACCTTTGTGTTTTAAGATTTGTTCTTAAAGAATTGGAACAAAAAGTCAAACTTAAGAATACAAAGCTAGGTATTGAGTAAAAGGTAGCCTCCGTCATATAAACAATAATTTCTTTCTTCTTAAGCTTAACTGTTGCTCCTTACCTTTAGTTGAATAATTGTCTTTGGATTGAATTATATACAAAGTAAACATTCGAATTGTGTTTTTGTTGGAAGAATCCTTGGAAGATGAAATTATTTGACGTTAAATTTTGTAAATGTGGCTAATAAATTTGGCTTCTGGATATAAGAGGATATTAGAGGATAATAAGATAATAAGAGGATATTTTGTTGATTAATATCTTTTGACTAACAAGAAAAAATATTTTTTTTTTTACTTATTTTCTTTTCTAAATTTAGTTTTTGTGTATTTTCTGTTTTCCCATTCTCCTACTCCCGACCTTAATGCACAGAGCTATTTAGAGTCTACTTGTAAAAAATGGCATGACAAAAAAATTTATTTCTAACTACGTTGAAAAACTTAAACTAAAATCCGACTGAGCTTAACCATATTTTTATTTTCAGTGACCCGAAAATTTTATACAGAAGATTCGATCTAGGTTTGAACAATAGATATTTAAATATTTAATTCCGAAAATAAGTTCTTCTGATATAATTGTCGGGCCTGTTATGTTTGTTATGTGGGTTTGAGGGGAGGGGGCTATGTGGGAGGATCTTTCCTTGGAGAAATATGTCATAGGGGAACAGAAATTCAATGAAAAGGGCGCAAGATTTTCTAAAATTACTATAAAAAAAAGCAATGAAAAAATAAACATGGAAAAGTTTTTTCAATTGAAAGTAAGGAGTAGTATTGAAACTTAAAACAAACAGAGATTATTACGCATATGAGGGGTTCTAAAATACTTTAGCATAAAGAGCGAGGTATTTAGGAGGAGCTACATACCTCGCTCTTTATGCTATAGTATTTTTAGTAATTTCAACTATTTATTCTACGGCCTTTCTGATTCAGGGCCGTAGAATAAATGAAAAGTCAGTCTTTCATTAGTGTTCGTGGTGTGAAGACCATTTAGTCTAAAAAGGATAAAACTAATTGGACTGGTTTGACTGGATTTTATCAAAGAGTTCGTGGTAACGAACTGTAGTAAGGAGCGACCCGGCTCAATAGTAACCAAAACTCTAAAAAATGGAATTTTGATACCAATAGCTACATCAAAAAAATATTTAAAAGTTCAAATTGCCTCTTTAATTAATCAAAAAATAGAGGGCAGCTAGGCTTCCTCCCTCTCTCCTTTTTTCTCAAAATCTTCCGATTAAAACTATGAGAAAGCCATTTAGCCAAAAAGAAAATTAATATGCAAGTTTCGTTTTAATTATTCATGTGCGGAGAGCCAAGATCAAAACATGCATGAATTAAAAAACGTCCAGAAATTAAATAAAAAAAACGAGTTTTTTTTTAAATGAAAGTAAGGAGTGACATTAAAACTTAAAACGAATAGAAATTACTCCGTATATGAAAGGGGCTTTTCTTCCTCAACGCTCCGCTCATTACGCTAAAGTTTTTTCCTTTTTTAAAAAGCAGAGCTAAGAGAAAGAGTCAAACTTTAGCGTACAGAGGGAAGCATTGAGGAGGAAAAGCCCCTTTCATATACGGAGTAATTTCTGTTCGTTTTAAGTTTTAATGTCGCTCCTTACTTTCATTTAAAAAAACTTGTTTTTTATATTTAATTGTGTTGCGAGAGCAACACTTTGGTTTTGTCCCGTTTTTTTTTGTTTTGTTTTTTTCCTATGCCGCCGATCTCAGCTTATTCCTGGAAACTGGTAAGGGTCTAACCTGTGCGGTTTTTACGGAAAGTGTGGGCCTCAGGCCGGATTGATGAATATGACATTACATTTTGGAAAGCTCCGTAGAACTCTTGCCTGGGGCCAAAAAGGATGGTTTTTGCTTGTCCTCGAGCCAGAGCCTATGGTGTGCGAAGTGAAGTGGAGTTGTATAGCCTATGTCAGAGAGGAGTATCTGAAGTTGTACAGCCAAGCTCTCGTTTCATCAAACCATGTTTCTGCTTTCGAGTGGAAAGCTCCGTTCTAGCAGGCAAGCAGGCAGGCACCAGTTTCAAATTGAAGATGGACTAAAATCTATAAGTGTTAAATATATGCGGTAGTTCCCCGGCCCCACAGCCAATATATCTTCTTTGAGTGATAAATAGAAAAATTTACAGAAACAAAAAAGTGCGATTTTCCCACAGGTCCGAAAGTGCTGCCATCTATTGTTTCTAGCCATTTCTGTTCGTGATTTCAGCTGACTTTACCATTCTTTTTTTTCTACTTGGGATTGCAATAGAGAAATGGTATCAGATATACCTCTTAAACTTTAAAAGTTCTCTCATTGCTAAAGAAATTAGAGCTTATCCTTTGCTCCTTTCTAAGTGGTGGTGTTAGAAAGTTGGCCTCCGGCAAAAAAGTCAACTTTTGAACTAAGACAGATAGAATTTTTTTTTCAATGACAATCGATAGACCTTGATGAGCTGATCAAAGTATATGTCATCCATTTTTTGTTACAAAAATTCCTTCATGACATACACCAGTTTGAAAGTTTCAAGGGGTTGACAACTTCAGTGATAAGGTACACACTTGAACCAAAAATAGGCCGATACCAATTGTGAGATATGTAGGGGACTTCCAAGCAACAGTCGATTATTAGCTTATAATCATCTTTGGCAATGAGGAGTTTGCAACTTTTGCTGATTGGTGTACCTATTATCTGTTTCTGGTGTAATTGATGGTAAGAACAACTTGGTTCCCGATTGTAAGACATGTAAGGGAGTTGTAAGTAATAATCGGCTGTTAGGCTACAATGACTTCAGCGACAAGGGGTTTGGAACTTTTGCTAGTTGGTGTACCCATTATTTGTTTCCGGTGAACTTGGATGTATATCCCGGGAAAGGGACTTGTAAGTAAGAATCAGTTGCTAGAGGAGGCTCACGAGGGGCTACAATTTTGTGCAAATTGGTACACATCTATGGAATCAGGGACCCATAAATTTCCTGTAATGACTCGCCATCCAATAATAAGCGATCCTGGATGGCGAGTCATTACAGGAAATTTATGGGTCCCTGATGGTATTTTGATCCTGAAAAGTTACAGATAGCTTTATAATACCAACTAGATTACATAAGATAATGTTCCAAGTTTCCATCCGTCACGATGTCTACGATTGAAAAGGATAAAGTTCAACCGGCTGCAAAGTGACATTTAGGGGCCTAGTAAGTAATAATCGGCTGTTAGTGTGGACCTCGGGTCGGATTGATGAATATGACATTATATTTTGGAAAGCTCCGTACGACTCTTGCCTGGGGCCAAAAAGGATGGTTTTTGCTTGTCCTCGAGCCAGAGCCTATGGTGTGCAAAGGATAAAGTTCAACTGGCTGCAAAGTCAATTTAGTCCCTTCTTCCAATATTTTTTTTTTTCAACCCTGAGGAATAGCCTTTGATCATCTGATTACTGATTGTGTTATTCTTTGTCTCTCACGAAAGAGGGACTTGTAAGCAAGAATGGGTTGCTAGAGGAGGTTCATGAGGGGCTACAAATTTGTGCAAATTGGTGCACATCTATGGTATTTGATCCTGAAAAGTTACGGATAGCTTTATAATGCCAACTAGATTATATAAGATAATGTTCCAAGTTTCCATCCGTCACGATGTCTACGATTGAAAAGGATAAAGTTCAACTGGCTGCAAACTCAATTTAGTCCCTTTTTCCGATATTCTTTTGCTGTTGTTTTTTCAACGCTGAAGAATTTGATCATGTGATTACTGATTGTGTTCTTCTTTGAATATGCCGTTTTGAAAGCTTTGATAGTTTTGACAACTTCAGCATTTAACCGATAGCGAAGAAACAAAACCAAAGTGTTGCTCTCGCAACACTTTAATCGGCAAAGCCGGACAAAGGTTGCCGCAACACTTCACGTTGCCCAGGCAACGTAGGTCTAGTTCAATCTAGGTCGCATTGCAAAGTGAAATAGCTAACCGGTTTTGGCTCGCCCGGAGATTTACTGTTTACCTGTGCTTGATTACATGCTGCATTAAATCAATAAGGAAGTGGCTTTATTGCAATCATTATGGCAGTATCACAAAAGAACTTTGATGAAGCAGTGAAGATTTTAACGGAAAAACTTGATGCTGTAATCCGTTCTCAAAAAGACATCAACAAGTCCATTCAGTCCCTTACGGGGGAAATAGCTACGCTAAAAAAGTATGCCTTCGATCGAGATATAAAAATTGGGCAACTGGAAAAGGAGTCGGAGGATCAAAAATTAAGGTGTGACCAACTGGAGAATCAGGTACTGGAAAGTGATGTTAAGGCCGCAAATTGAATTTATTAATTCATGGCATGCCTACTGAGCGGCCGTCTCAAACAGTTGAGGAAAATGTGAAATATTTTTTATCTGTTACAATGGAGATAACCGACCCCATTCAGATTACGAAGTGCTACTGCATGCTCGGTGGTTCGAATGCTCCGTCTCGTCTGTCAGGCCACGTTAACGTTACTAATCGAAGGCCTCGTCCGGCACCTGTATTTTTCTCGGTTGTAAACGAACAGAACATTCAGAGGATTCTCAACTCAGTTCGTAAATTGAAGGGGAGCGGCATTCGTGTGTGCATGGATCTTCCCCCCAAGCTAAAAGCTACTCGAAATGAACTTCTTGCGAAAGCAAAGGATTTACGTGAATCATATTCCGCAAAGTTCACGCGTGTTAAACAGAAGGGTCCGAAGCTTTGGCTTGAATCCAAATCCACGGCCTCATCACCCTGGGAAACAGTGATGGGCTAATTTTTGCTGTCCCTTTGTGATTATTATTAGTATTGTGATAGAAATTTTGATTGATTTTCTTGCCACTTCCGTCACAGTGTTGTATACATGTTGGGTTCTACAATCTCGTTTTTTGCGTATAATCTTCTTTTTAGTTTTCTAGCCCCCTCCCTCTATAAAAGCCCACATGCCCCCTCCCTCTGATAAAAGCAATTTCCTTTCCCCGGTCACTGAAATTGAACTAAAACACATCATATCTAAAATGAAGAACGGTTCATCTGAAGCCCTTGATGGATCTTCGACTAATTTAGTCAAAGAAATATTCCCAGTTATATCACCGGTGTTATGCCACATTATTAATCTTATATTTGTAACTGGTGTTTTTCCTTCAACATTTAAATCAGCAAGAATTGTGGCCCTACATAAAGGTGATGATCCGAGGCTTCCTGCTAATTATCGTCCTATATCGATACTCTCTGCTTTTTCGAAGGTTGTAGAGCAAGCACTGTATAACAGAATTTATTCTTTTTTTGAGAAATTTGATTACATTTCTAAACTTCAATTTGGATTTAGAAAAGAGCACTGCACTGATCATCCTATGTCTATTATTGTCCAACATATTAATGATTGCCTTGACCGTGGCGAAACGCCTGCAACTATATTTTTAGACATACAGAAAGCTATTGATTCCATTTCTCATCAAATTCTTTTGTATAAGCTTTCGAATGCTCGTATTCTTGGTAATTGCCTTAGGTTACCTGAATCGTATCTTCATGGGAGGCAGCAGATACTTATATATAACGATGTTAGATCTGATTCTTTACAGCAGTCAGATAAGGTTGGTGTTCCCCAGGGATCCGTATTAGGACCTCTGCTTTTCCTAGTTTATATTAATGATTTGTGCTCAGCTACTGGAGTTTCTTCTATAGACACTCAGTTTGCTGACGACACTGCAGGAACCGTTTCTGGTAAATCTTGTGAAGAGCTAGTGGTCAATTTAACATCCACATACAATAGATTGTCTACTTGGCTCTCTGATAATAGACTACTTCTGAACAGAAAGAAGACGAAGTTTGTTGTTTACAGTAGAGCGGGTCATAAGTTTCCAGATATAGAATCAGTTTCCCTTTCTGCGAATGAACCTGAGTCTGTTATTGAAAGGGTTGTATCGATAAGATATTTGGGAGTTGTATTTGATGAGAATTTATCATGGAAAGAGCAAATTAATCAGGTTAGAGCAAAGTCTGCTCGTGGAGTTGGTACAATGTGCAGACTGAAAAACCTTCTTCCATTTTGCGCTCTTAAATCCCTTTACTTTTCCCTTGTGCAATCCCATTTTGATTATGCATCTATTATTTTTTTGAACACTTTTAAAAGTAATGTTACCCCTTTAAAGATTATCCAAAATAAAGCAGTTCGTATCCTTAAACCTTTTCTGCCATCGCCATCAAACTTCCCCTTAAAATCCACAACAGAGACCCTTTTGCACTTCATAATATTCTTCCTGTTCGGCAAAGTATCCAATTTTCAAGTGTTATGTTTAAGATTAAGCTTGAACGAGAAAAGCTCCCCAGATATTTTGCATCGATGGGTCTTATTTCTTCTCCTTCATCTTCACAAGTTGAAACCCGTGGTAAATATAATCTGTGGACTCCTAAGGTAGTTACAGAGAGGTCGCGTTTTTGCCTGAGGTATTTGATTCCTCTACATTGGGATAGATTGAAAAATGAGATTGATTTGAATATAAGCATAGATGCAATAAGACGGAAGTTGAAAAGAGTGCTGATTGAAAGTTATAAATCTAAATAATATGAAAAAATGTTTAGTTTTTTTTTGGTCTCCGGGGTTCGCCCATGAGGCCTCAAGATGTCTTATGACTCACTTGGTTTTAAGTTGTAATTTTAATTGTGTCTCAAAATGGTGCGCGGAGGATGGAAATGGTATCGTACGGCACGGGATTTGTTTTCTATTTATTTCTGCCAAGATTGGTTAAGAGAACTTTTTATTTTTAATTTTTGTGCATATTTAGTGTTGCTTAAAGGTAGCTCAATTGCATTCGAGCTATACTCTCAGCCTTGAGTTACCTAATATTTTGTATATATTGGTTATAATAAAAGAACCTTGAGGGATCATTCTTAAAGAATTGGGACAAAACTTACGATTTAGTGAAAGAGCGAGGTATTAAGGAGGGTACAAACCCCCTCATATACATAATAAAAATTTAAGAATATAAAAGTTTGGTACGTAAGTTAATTCTTAAGTTATGTATATTTTTTACTAATAAAAACATTTGTTAAAAATTAAATTTATAGTTGCATTTTTATGTAACCGAAAAATTTCAGGGCAACTAGGGCTCCTTCCCCACCCCTTATTTCTCAAAATCGTCTGATCAAAACTAAGCGAAAGCCATTTAGCCAAAAAGGAATTAATATTTAAATTTCATTTCAATAATTTATGTGTGGACAGCCAAAATCAAACATGCATTAATTCAAAAACGTTCAGAAATTACATAAAAAAACTAGTTTTTTTTAACTGAAAGTAAGGGGCGACATTAAAACTTAAAACGAACAGAAATTACTCCGTATATGAAATGTGTTGTCCCCTCCGCAATCCCTCGCTCTTTACGCTAAAGTTTCACTCTTTGCCACAATTCTGCTTTTTAAAACAATTAAAGGCTTTAGCGTAAACAGCGAGGGACTGCGGAGGGGACGACCCATTCCATATAAGGAGTAATTTCTGTTCCTTTTAAGTTTTAATGTCACTCCTTACTTTCAGTTAAAAAAAACTAGTTTTTTATTTAATAGGAAATAAATGCAACAATGGATAAAATTAATGGGGTTACTTGGTATTCTGGTGATTTTTTCTTTGCTAAATACAATTTTAAGATTCTCTTTTATTATGTTTTAGATGTTGGCAATTCTATTATCACTCAGCGTAGCTTTTTCGCCAAGTTTGGCAGTGGAAATTGAAAGCACAATGGCGGAAACTCCGGATGGCCAAGAGAGATTTATTTTCGTTACGAAAACAGTTACAAACCTAATCATAACAACAACCACAACCTCTGGGGGCCTACAAACGTGGTGCTACACAGTTGTTTCGGGTCTTATACCCGTGTTTTCAACGGGTACATTCTCTTCTGCTCAATATCTTGGCGGAAATACAATCTTTGTCAATTCTGCACGTGCTTGCAGAAAGAGACGCTGGTCTTTTGAAAATCCATTTGATGAATCATTAAAAGAGATTTTGTTACCATCGGCTATTGCAGCTAAAGAAGACAGGACCGCAGCTGTTGCGCTTGACAAGTAAGTAAAGAACCTTATCAGTCATTCCCTAAATAGCTAAGGGGTTTGTATTACGGTGAAGTCCATATAAATTTGTCTTTTAGGGTAGTTTTTAGCTTTTTCGGCAGGAAAAAACTGCATGGAACGATTGTTGGTAAAAAGTCGACTATATGAGATGTGCACGTAGCATCCTTAATACATAGAATAATTTCTGTTCGTTTAAAGGTTTAATGTTTTACTTTTATCTGATTTTTTTTTTATATTTAACATCTAGAAGGAATCACTTTATGCATAGGCTGAATTGTTCCAGAGGCATTATTTTGTGTTTCTTGAGGTAAGTTCATTCTAAATAATTGCATGTAAATGCACAGGGGTATATGCTAATGTAGGGCCTTTCTGGCTAATTTTGCTTATACTACCGGAATCACAGAGAAAAAAGAAGAAAAACATCATCTCATCTCAAATTAATGCTCTTGCAATATGATATAATCACTAGCATGGCCATTGCCCGAGCACCACTCCCCTCAAAGGGCCAGGTATAATATTAATCTGTGTACAATAGTTTGTTTATCTTTTGGATTTTCTCTAATTTCATGTTTATATCTCATGAAAAAAATGGTTCAAATTTCGACTTAAAATTGCTTTTAAAACGCTTAAAATCAGTAATCTTGCTAATATAGCCTAGTAATTAACCTGGCCCTATTAAAAAGTCTAGTCTAAGGCAGAATTAAAATGGTAATAATTACTTCATTTATAAGGCAGTTATAAAGAGCATAAGATGGGCAATCATATTGTGTACTTTTCTTCTGTCTAATTTCTGTTCTATACCGCACTAATCCAGCGTAGTTTTTTCCCTCTGCTGAACTACATACTAGACTACTAGCGATAGAATCATTAATAATTTATGTGTAAAAATACAATTCTCAGTGACAGCCTCACTTACCTAGGTTGAATTATAAGTGGGGATGACGGTTTCGTCGATCATTCACCAGTGAGAACTTCAAGCAGTGTAACTTCCCTGAAGTGATGATGCTAGGAATTTTTAATTCCTAAGGATGCTTTTAGGAATTTTTTTTTTAAAAGTGCTAGTTTTAATTTCTCTATTGTTCTACTTGTATTTTGTTGTTTATCTTCATTGAATATGTCTCTAATTCGTAATGCCGATGACGTTCTCCATCTCAGCCGTTCTCAGTTTCAGCTTCCTAAGAATAAATGGGATCTTTTTCACACTTCAACCAGAGTATCTAAAACTTAGTATTCGTTTAATTCATGATAAGGCCAAAGCAGTGCTTTGTAACTTCAAAGGTGAGCCACCGTCATTTATAGCAATTAGTGATACATTAGTTAGAGCTATTTACAACCTCATTTATCTCGGTATTCCCACTGGTTTCTCGGTACGCCACACCCGACCCTGCTCCTAAACCATCTCATACAACGCATATCTGCTTCTTATGCATCAGCAAAATTTCAATTCAACCTTTTATCATTGGCTACTTTTTCAATGCTGTAACACTGTCACACACATTGAATATTTCTCCATTTTGGAGGCTGTTTACTAGAACTGATTGTCTGAAAGTCTGGTACTTTTTCTTTCAGTTCAGTAAAATATTTGCTTCGGGTATCACCTAGTTATCGGAATCATCCATTGATTAGAAAAGTTAACCTCGCTTAATTTGGAAATC
Source organism: Artemia franciscana (assembly GCF_032884065.1). Classification (NCBI taxonomy): domain Eukaryota; kingdom Metazoa; phylum Arthropoda; class Branchiopoda; order Anostraca; family Artemiidae; genus Artemia; species Artemia franciscana. Next base: position 1,100,014 of record NC_088866.1, read on the forward strand.
GAAAGATTTCCAAATAAAGCGACAAGCAAAATCGGAAACTCAAAACTCAATTCTTCACTGAATGATTGAAATCATGCTCTAGTTTTACATACATAATTATATGTATGTCTGTGCTTTAACCATATTTAGTGAATTAATTTTTAATTTGTTTATAATCCATGTTTTATTTTTATCGTTAAATAATGTCGCTATGACAAGAGTTGGTGCGGTATTTGGTTCTTGTTAATGTGTTTATGCTAATTAAAATTTATATATACTCCTCAACCAAAATTTCGTTTGAATATGCTTAATCTTTTAGGACGGCTAGATTTCAAATAAATAATCTAATGGCTATAATTATTTCGGAAATTTTATTTTTATCAAACAGTTCGTGGTAACGAACTGTAGTAAGGAGCGACCCGGCTCAATAGTAACCAAAACTCTAAAAAATGGAATTTTGATACCAATAGCTACATCAAAAGAATCGCATTTTAATGCTTGTTTTAAATATATAAGTTTCATCAAGTTTAGTCTTACCCATCAAAAGTTACGAGCCTGAGAAAATTTGCGTTATTTTAGAAAATAGGGGGAAACGCCCCCTAAAAGTCATAGAAAAATTAAATTAGATTTTAAAATCTAATGCCTATAATTTACGTGGTATTATATCAAACACGCATCGTAAATATATTTTTAATCCTCAAGAACTTGCACACACCTTGTAAAAATTTCTCTATACTGCCTTACAATTATGAACACCTGATGTGTTGTGAATTTTTGAAGAAAGCCAGTTATCTCACCTCGCATAAAGCAAATAGAAGCTGCGCTCACCTCTTATGAGCAGTTTTCACCAGTTCAAGTTGTGCAGGGTCATTAAAGTTTATATCTACTATTAAAAGATTTTCTTGAGTTATATGTAACTTTTCGGGATTTTCATTTAAAAATCGAACGCACAATTTAGTTTTATCGGCTCATGAACAACTTTATATTTCCATCAAACAAGGTGTGCACAGAGTAGCCAAGATATGAGGTAGACTTCTACTACTAACAGCTCACCGCAACATCAACCTCCCTTAGGTCACTCCAGCTACGCATGATCCTCCTTTATCCCGATCTATTCAGAAACTCCTTCTTTACACCATCCCAGGAAGTTCCCATTTCCTCTAATTCTTTTTTATGGCATCCTCCCACCCCAAACCTGGACGACCTGCTTTCTGTTTAGCCCTAGACTATTGGATGAAAAAGATTAATCTTCGCCGATCTGTCATCCTTTATCCACATAACGTACTAATAGTATGGTACACTAGTAGACAAACTGATATGGTAAAACATGCTTTAATCGGTGCAGAATTCCCAGACTTCTAGCAGCTTTAGCTGCAACAAGATCACTATGGGGCCTACAAGATAAATTACAATCCAGCTGGAAACCCAAATAACGGACTTCATACACCTGTGACAAAGCCTACCATTAAAAATATCTCTCCGTCAGCACTAGGCTGCTTACCAACTATTCTAAATATCGTATAATTAGTTTTTTTAACAAAAATAATTTCAAAGACCAGTATTACTACTGATTATGGTTACTGTATATGTGACCAAATACCTTGTACTTTTTGTGAAATTTGTCACTGTCTATTAAAACGATTTTATCCCTATTTGAAATTTTTATATATTTATTTAACATTCACTTACACTCATTCAGTACTGAACTAACATTCATTCAGTGAACATCTGTATTTGTACTATACAATTTTCAGCTGGATTAACTCTGACAAGTAAATTCTTTGATATTTTTTCAATGAATTCGGAGTAATAGAATCATTTTTGCGAGCGCTGTACAAAATTGGATGTGAATTATCTTGGGCGTTCGTTTGACTGTTTTTTTAAAATTATAAACATTATTGAAAATAAATATGGTTAAAAAAAGCGGGAAGCGATAAAGACGAAGTGATTTAGAGGATTCAAGAGGATCCACGGAGTCGACTAATAATATCCCAAAGTTAGATAAAATCCTTGAAATAGTTGAAGCAACTAAAAATGATGTCTTAGAAATAAAAATGGAAATCGTTAACATTAAATCTGGTTTAGAGTCCCTAAAATCTAGCATGGAAGATCTAGAGTTAGCAAGAACGGCCCAAGAAAATTAATTATCTAGTATCAAGCAGGAAATATCGGCATTACGAAATCAAATTGTAAAGGAGCCTGGTTTGGGTGAAGTCCTTGTGTTAGAAAACATGAATAGAAGAAGGAATTTTATTATATAGAACATTAAAAGTGAATCTAAATCACGGGCTAAAGACCATGTTGATACCTTACTTTCCCACCTTGGGTTTAATATCCGATTTGAGCTACTTGAGTTTACGGATAGATTTATCAAAATCCAGCTTCAGGATGTTAAAGACAACTTCTATGTGCTTCAAGGCAGTGCTGCAACAGGTACTCCAAATTTTTACTTAAGTATCAAGTATTAAGTACTCATTGTTTTTTTTTACTTAAGTATCAAGTAATAAGTACTTTCCAAATTCTTACTTAAGTATCAACTATTAAGTACTTGCCATAATTTTACTTAAGTAGTACTTCAAGTATTACTTCAAGTACTTATTCTATATATTTTACACAGCTATATATATATATATATATATATATATATATATATATATATATATATATATATATATATATATATATATATATATATATATATATATGTATTTCTGATATCAAGCCCATGCTGCCTTTTTGTTAAAGCTATTCTGAAGGCTTCTTAGCCCTTTTCGTTGCCTGTCAAATCTCCCCTGCCATTCCTCTCCCGGAAATCTTGATCAAGAACCGGAATTTCCATTTTATCGTTTTTAACCGTTTCCCTCGTTTGGCTGGTACACACCCAATGAAGCCCAAAAAATAAACTGAACCGATTTTCAACGCAACGGCTTGAAAGGAAAAGACTATCAAAACAATTAAGTGCAGTCAAAAACTCCTGATTGGATCAGACAGATCACATGACAAGATCAACACATTTCACGTAGAATTGAACTTCTAGCGATTAGTGTTCAGTCAAATCTGGCGCGTTTGAAAAAATACAGGGTTATTCCGAAACATGTGGGAATGGTGGAAAAATTAGGGAAAATAGAAAAACAAACTTCGGATTGGCTTCAAAACAGATAAAAGGTAATAAAGTAGTTCATTCTCTGATTCAATAAGTAAAAACCTTAGCAACAAAAAAGCACTTCCTTTTAAAAGTAAGGAGTCAAGTGAGTCAGTTGCAGACATTTTTAATAAGAGATTTCAAAGCTCAATAAAAAGGAGCAGCAAAAATCCACACTTTCGGCAGCTAGCTGAAGGTTGTCAGCGTATTGAAGGAAAAGAACAATTTGAAAATGAAGTCTTGATCAAACAGTTCGTGGTAACGAACTGTAGTAAGGAGCGACCCGGCTCAATAGTAACCAAAACTCAAAAAAATTGAATTTTGATATCAATAGCTACATCAAAAGAATTGCATTTTAATGCTGATTTTAAATATATAAGTTTCATCAAGTTTAATCTTACCCATCAAAAGTTACGAGCCTGAGAAAATTTGCCTTATTTAGGAAAATAGGAGGAAACACCCCCTAAAAGTCGTAGGATCTTAGTGAAAATGACACCATCAGATTCAGCGTATCAGAGAACCCTACTGTAGAAGTTGAAACAATTTGAAAATGAAGTCTTGATCAAACAGTTCGTGGTAACGAACTGTAGTAAGGAGCGACCCGGCTCAATAGTAACCAAAACTCTAAAAAATTGAATTTTGATATCAATAGCTACATCAAAAGAATTGCATTTTAATGCTGATTTTAAATATATAAGTTTCATCAAGTTTAGTCTTACCCATCAAAAGTTACGAGCCTGAGAAAATTTGCCTTATTTAGGAAAATAGGAGGAAACACCCCCTAAAAGTCGTAGGATCCTAGTGAAAATGACACCATCAGATTCACCGTATCAGAGAACCCTACTGTAGAAGTTTCAAGCTCCTATCTACAAAAATGTGGAATTTTGTATTTTTTGCCAGAAGACAAATCACGGGTGCGTGTTTATTTGTTGTTTTTTTTTGTTTTTTTTTCCCAGGGGTCATCGTATCGACCAAGTGGTCCTAGAATGTCGCAAGAGGGCTCATTCTAACGAAAATGAAAAGTTCTAGTGCCCTTTTTAAGTGACCAAAAAAATTAGAGGGCATCTAGGCCCCCTCCCACGCTCATTTTTTTCCCAAAGTCAACGGATCAAAATTTTGAGATAGCCATTTTGTTCAACATAGTCGAAAACCATAATAACTATGTCTTTGGGGATGACCTACTCCCCCAGAATCCCTGGGGGAGGGGCTGCAAGTTACAAACTTTGACCAGTGTTTACATATAGTAATGGTTATTGGGAAGTGTACAGACGTTTTCAGGGGGATTTTATTTTGTTTGGGGGTGGGGCTGAGGAGAGGGGGCTATGTTGGAGGATCTTTCCTTGGAGGAATCTGTCATGGGGGAAGAAAAATTCAATGAAAAGGGCGCAGGATTCTCTATTATTACTATAAGAAAACAATGAAAAATAAACATGAAAACGTTTTTTCAAATGAAAGGAAGAAGTAGCATTGAAACTTAAGACAAACAGAGATTATTACGCATATGAGGGGTTCTAAAAATACTTTAGCATAAAGAGCGAGGTATTTAGGAGGAGATAAATACCTCGCTCTTTATGCTAAAGTATTTTTAGTAATTTCAACTATTTATTCTACGGCCTTTCTGATTCAGGGGTCATTCTTAAAGAATTGGGACAAAACTTACGATTTAGTGTAAAGAACGAGGTATTAACGAGGGTACAAACCCCCTCATATACATAATAATAATTAAAGAATATAAAAGTTTGTTACGTAAGTTAATTCTAAAGTTACGTATATTTTTTGCTAATAAAAAAATTCGTTAAAATTAAAATTAATAGTTACCTTTTTATGTAACCGAAAAATTGCATGGCAACTAGGCCTCCTTCCCCATCCCATATTTCAAAATCGTATGATCAAAACTAAGAGAAAGCCATTTAGCCAAAAAAGGAATTAATATGCAAATTTCGTTTGAATAGTTTACGTGTGGAGAGTCAAAATCAAACATGCATTAATTCAAAAACGTTCAGAAATTACATAAAAAAAACTAGGTTTTTTTAACTGAAAGTAAGGAGCGACATTAAAACTTAAAACGAACAGAAATTACTCCGTATATGAAATGGATTGTTCCCTCCGCAATCCCTCGCTCTTTACGCTAAAGTTTGACTCTTTGCCACAATTCTGCTTTTTAAAACAATTAAAAGCTTTAGCGTAAAGAGCAGGGATTGCGGAGGGAACAATCCATTTCATATACGGAGTAATTGTGTTGCGAGAGCAACACTTTGGTTTTGTCCCGTTTTTTTTTTGTTTTTTTTTTCCTATGCCGCCGATCTCAGCTTATTCCTGGAAACTGGTAAGGGTCTAACCTGTGCGGTTTTTACGGAAAGTGTGGACCTCAGGCCGGATTGATGAATATGACATTACATTTTGGAAAGCTCCGTAGAACTCTTGCCTGGGGCCAAAAAGGATGGTTTTTGCTTGTCCTCGAGCCAGAGCCTATGGTGTGCGAAGTGAAGTGGAGTTATATAGCCTATGTCAGAGAGGAGTATCTGAAGTTGTGCAGCCAAGCTTTCGTTTCATCAAACCATGTTTCTGCTTTCGAGTGGAAAGCTCCGTTCTAGCAGGCAAGCAGGCAGGCACCAGTTTCAAATTGAAGATGGACTAAAATCTATAAGTGTTAAATATATGCGGTAGTTCCCCGGCCCCACAGCCAATATATCTTCTTTGAGTGATAAATAGAAAAATTTACAGAAACAAAAAAGTGCGATTTTCCCACAGGTCCGAAAGTGCTGCCATCTATTGTTTCTAGCCATTTCTGTTCGTGATTTCAGCTGACTTTACCATTCTTTTTTTTCTACTTGGGATTGCAATAGAGAAATGGTATCAGATATACCTCTTAAACTTTAAAAGTTCTCTCATTGCTAAAGAAATTAGAGCTTATCCTTTGCTCCTTTCTAAGTGGTGGTGTTAGAAAGTTGGCCTCCGGCAAAAAAGTCAACTTTTGAACTAAGACAGATAGAATTTTTTTTTCAATGACAATCGATAGACCTTGATGAGCTGATCAAAGTATATGTCATCCATTTTTTGTTACAAAAATTCCTTCATGACATACACCAGTTTGAAAGTTTCAAGGGGTTGACAACTTCAGTGGTAAGGTACACACTTGAACCAAAAATAGGCCGATACCAATTGTGAGATATGTAGGGGACTTCCAAGCAACAGTCGATTATTAGCTTATAATCATCTTTGGCAATGAGGGGTTTGCAACTTTTGCTGATTGGTGTACCTATTATCTGTTTCTGGTGTAATTGATGGTAAGAACAACTTGGTTCCCGATTGTAAGACATGTAGGGGAGTTGTAAGTAATAATCGGCTGTTAGGCTACAATGACTTCAGCGACAAGGGGTTTGGAACTTTTGCTAGTTGGTGTACCCATTATTTGTTTCCGGTGAACTTGGATGTATATCCCGGGAGAGGGACTTGTAAGTAAGAATCGGTTGCTAGAGGAGGCTCACGAGGGGCTACAAATTTGTGCAAATTGGTGCACATCTATGGAATCAGGGACCCATAAATTTCCTGTAATGACTCGCCATCCAATAATAAGCGATCCTGGATGGCGAGTCATTACAGGAAATTTATGGGTCCCTGATGGTATTTTGATCCTGAAAAGTTACAGATAGCTTTATAATACCAACTAGATTACATAAGATAATGTTCCAAGTTTCCATCCGTCACGATGTCTACGATTGAAAAGGATAAAGTTCAACCGGCTGCAAAGTGACATTTAGGGGCCTAGTAAGTAATAATCGGCTGTTAGTGTGGACCTCGGGCCGGATTGATGAATATGACATTATATTTTGGAAAGCTCTGTACGACTCTTGCCTGGGGCCAAAAAGGATGGTTTTTGCTTGTCCTCGAGCCAGAGCCTATGGTGTGCAAAGGATAAAGTTCAACTGGCTGCAAAGTCAATTTAGTCCCTTCTTCCAATATTTTTTTTTTTCCAACCCTGAGGAATAGCCTTTGATCATCTGATTACTGATTGTGTTATTCTTTGTCTCTCACGGAAGAGGGACTTGTAAGCAAGAATGGGTTGCTAGAGGAGGTTCATGAGGGGCTACAAATTTGTGCAAATTGGTGCACATCTATGGTATTTGATCCTGAAAAGTTACGGATAGCTTTATAATACCAACTAGATTATATAAGATAATGTTCCAAGTTTCCATCCGTCACGATGTCTACGATTGAAAAGGATAAAGTTCAACTGGCTGCAAACTCAATTTAGTCCCTTTTTCCGATATTCTTTTGCTGTTGTTTTTTCAACGCTGAAGAATTTGATCATGTGATTACTGATTGTGTTCTTCTTTGAATATGCCGTTTTGAAAGCTTTGATAGTTTTGACAACTTCAGCATTTAACCGATAGCGAAGAAACAAAACCAAAGTGTTGCTCTCGCAACACTTTAATCGGCAAAGCCGGACAAAGATTGCCGCAACACTTCACGTTGCCCAGGCAACGTAGGTCTAGTATATCTTCTATTACACGCCGTCGGACCTTGGAGTTTAAACCCAAACAATAAATAATGAAACAATAAACACATTAGTGCATATTCATCTCTTTAATGATCATCTAATTAATGATCATCTAATTAATGACATTCTGTTAGATTTCTCAATTGGAAGAAATATTTTTTATTATCATTAAAGTTTTGATCAAGTTTATAACATTTTTTCAGTCTTGTTTTTTCATTATTTATTGTTTTTTGTTTATTTCTTGGACTTAAACTATAGATTATGTACTATTTTAGATAAGAATCATCAATAAACGTTTTTCAAAATCTTATCCTTTTGATTATTTACTGTGTCTTTTTTTACAGAGCAGATCAAGATATAGCTGCAGAAATTGAAAGTTCGCAGGAATTAAGTGAAAAGCAGGCGAGATTAGGCTTAAGCTTGATTCATACAGTTACCCAAACCCTGACAGCAGTCTCCAGCATCATCACGACTACACAGTTCAGATCAATTACTTTGACATGTACTCCGGTGAATCTTGGAATTTCCGCCTGTTAAATTACCTGTTGACTATCTATAATTGTTGCTATAGCTGTAATAAACATAGTTACATAGTTTTACATTTTTTTTTGTATGGTAAGTTTGTTCTTTAATGGAGACATCGAAGCCATAGTTGAAAAAAATTGCAAAGGGAGCAAGAATTAACCACAATTTCATAATAATATCATAAAACAGTTTGTGGATACGAACTGCAGTAAGGAGCGACCCGGCTCAATAGTAACCAAAACTCTAAGAATTTTTTTATACCAATATATGCATCAAAAGAATCGTGTTCTTTTGATGCATATACTGGTATAGAAAAAAGGGAGAAACACCCCCTAAATGTCATAGAATCGTAATGAAAATTCCACCATAACATTCAGCGTATCAGAGAACCCGAATGTAAAGGTTTCAAGCTGTGGAAGGTTTTGTGGAATTTTGCATTTTTCGCCAGCAGAAAGATCACGGATGCACGTTTGTTTGTTTTTGTTTTATTTCTCCTGGGATGATCGTATCGACCCAGTGCTAACAGTATGTCGAAATATTGCTCATTTGAACGAGAATTAAAAGTTTTAGCACCCTTCTTAAGTGACCAAAAAAATTAGAGGGCAACTAGGCCCCTACCACGCTCATTTTTTTCCCAAAGTCACCGGATCAAGATTTTAACATGGGCATTTTGTTGAACATAGTTGAAAATCTGATAAATATGTCTACGAGGGCGACTTAGTCCCTCACAGTCCCCGGGAGAAGGGCTGAAATTATCAACTTTGCCCATTGTTTATTGTATCGGTTATTGACGAAGCATAATGACGTTTTCAGGTGTCATTTTATCTGGTTGTGGAGGGGGGGGTAGGGTTACGTGAGAGGATCTTTCCATGGAGGAATTTAGCAGGGAGTAGATAATTTCCAAGAAGGGGCTGCTGAATTTTCCAGCATTATTTAAAACAACAATGCGAAATTAAATAAATACAAGTTTTTTCAGCTGAAAGTAAGGAGCAACTTGAAAACTTAAAATGAACAGAAGTTATTACATATATGAGGGGTTAGTCCCCTCCTCAATACCTTGCTCTTTTCAGCAAAGTATTTTTCGTAGTTTCAAAAGAGCTATTTATTCTAATTAAACAGTTTTTGTGGTTCAGGGGTCATTTATAAAGAATTCAATCAAGATTTGAACTTTAGTGTAAACAGCAAGGTATTGATGAGAGGGTGAACCCACACATATACATAATAAAAAAAATACGAATACAGAAGTTCGTTACGCAAGTTAATTTGCAAGTTACGTATAATTATTAGCAACAAAAATGTTTGTAAATAAAGCTAAAAGTTTTACCGGCTTTTTTAAGTAACCAATAAAATTGGAGGGCAACTAGGCCCCCTCCCTAACCCTTTTTCATCAAAATCATCCGATCAAAACTTTAAGACAGCCATTTTGACAAAAAAGTTAAGTTAATATACGAATTTACAGTGATCTATAATCGACACCTGCATTAATTCAAAAACGTTCAGAAATTAAATTAAAAACAAAAAGTTTTTTAATTGAAAGTAAGGAGCGACATTAAAACTTAAGACGAATATAATTTATTCCGTATATGAAGGGGACTGTCCCTTCCTCAACGCCCCGCTCTTTACGCTAAATTTTGACTCTTTCCCACAGCTCTACTTTTGAAACAATAAAGAACTTAGCATAAAGAGCAGGGCTTTGAGGAGGGGACAGTCCCTCTCATATATGGAATAATTTCTGTTCATTTTAACTTTTAATGTCGCTCCTTACTTATAGTTTAAAAAACTTGTTTTTTTTAATTTAATCCTTTAACAAACTCAGTTCTATTTTGACTAAAATATAATTGAATTATATATTATATATAATTATAAAATATAATTGCACACCATAATTGAAAAAGAATAATAAATTACCGATCTGTTTTCTTAATAAAGAAATTTTCAAGGTATAAAACTATATTCCTGAATTTTAAACACCTCTAAATTAATTTTAATTCAAGTTGCAACTAAATGGAATTTTGCCAGTAAATGTAGCCTGATTCACAAAGTTACTAAAATATTATTTTTTGAATTTAGTACTATCTATTTTTACTAAATAACACCATTTGATACTGATAATGTCATGAAACATACTAGAAATTGTGCTAGATACACACTGAAACTGCAAAGTCAATTTTTGGAGTAATTTTGCTTGATTTAAATTACTGCTAAAACGTTAAATTTCTCAAATTTTTGTTTTTTTTAGTAAGTTTGTTCTATAATGGAAAAAACGAAGCCATAGTTGCAAAAAATTGCAAATGCAGAACCAATTAATCGAACTTTCATACAAATGTCATTTTACAGCAAATTGAGTTCAATTCCGACTGTTGCTCAACATAATTAAATAAAGTAATAATAAATTATCATTTTGATTTACTAATAAAGAGATTTTCAAGGTATAAATTGTTATAAATGAATTTTAAGCGTCTCTGAATTAATTTTAATTCAAGTCCTAACTACATCAAATTTTACCTGCCAATGTAGCCTGATTCACAAAATTACTAAAATATTAAATTTAGTATTATTTATTTTTACTAATTGTACCATTAGATACTGGTAACGTTGTGAAACATATGACGAGTTGTGGCAGATACACATTGAAACTTCAAAGTTACTTTTAGAGTAATTGACCTTGATTCAAACTACTGCCGAAACGTCAAAACTTGAAAAACAAATGCTATTTCTTGTTAATATTAAATAAAAAAGCAAATTTTTATGCTGAAGGAAAGAACCAATATTAAAAACGAAATCGAACAGGAATGATTCCGTACATGACGGGGGATTCCTCTTCTCTTTACCACTCTCTTCACGCTAAAGTGTTTTAGTGCTTTTAAAAGTCCTTTTTTCGTTCTTAAAGAATTGGAACAAAATGTGAAACTTTAGCGTAAGGAGTGGGATACTGAGGATGGTTCAGCCCCCCTCATATACAAAATAGTTTCTTTTGTTTTAAGGTTTATTGTTGCTCCTTACTTTCAGTAGAAAAAAAAACATGTTTTTAATGTAGTTTCTGATCGTTTCTTGATTAACCCCGGGAAATCCACCCCCCTCCACGGAAAATCCTCCCACGTAAAATTCTTTCGTATAACATTCCTCCCCCGTAAATTCCTTCTCCAGGAAATTACCACAGGGAAATTCCATCCTCGCTGCAAATTCACCCTAGCAAATTTCTCGCGGACGGCTCCGCCGGAAAAATACTCCCTATGTGGAAAATTGTTCCCAAAAATTCCCCCGAGGAAAAGCTTTCTCTTGCAGAAAATTTCCCCATGGGAAATTTCTCTTGGCGATAACTCCCTCAAATAGAAATCCTCTCGTACCCCCCTCCCGCGTAAAAATCCCCACGAGAAATGCACCTCCGCTAAAAACTCCCCGCGAAAACAGCTCAGACTATCCCTGCATGTGAAATAGGGGGCTAACGACAAAGCAAGACCAATAAAATTAAGTTCGTATATGAGTTCTTGGAAATTCCGCCCGTGTAAAATTTCCCTTGGAAATTACACCCTCTTAAACTTCCATCAAATACGAGCTTCTCCCCGTAGAAAATCTAGGTAAGATTCTAAACAAGCTTCTTCTGGCTATCTTGGAAAGAGGTTGGGTTAGGAAAATGAATTTTTCAGTTATGAACCAGGGCCAAAAACATAGTACGGGAAATTATAGCCAACCTATGGTGTTAATTCTCTTCTGATTTCGAAGTATATAGACGTTTGTCTACTTGATAGGTCTTTCAAGTCGAACTAATTGACAAAACCGCATTGTACTTTAATTTTCAGTTTTCAGTTTCTATATCTGTGGTTTAAGTTTTGGAAATGCAATTCCTGTCATTTGAGTAGAATTTTAAGCCATATCAATGTTTTTTTTCTAAATTTGGAAAATGTATCGGCATATCTTTGAAATCTCATAAATTGGGATTGAGCAAAGTTGTGAATCTAAAAAATGCTTTTTTGTACTTCATCAAAGAGTCGTGGTAACGAACTGTAAGTAAGGAGCGACCCGACTCAATAGTAACCGAGACCCTAAGAACGGATTTTGATACCAATAGATACGTCAAAAGAAAAAGATTTTGATGCTGATTTCAAATGTATGACTTTCATCAAGTTTAGTCTATCCCATTAAAAGTTACGAGACTGAGAAAATTTGCCTTAATTTTTGAAAAAGGGAGAAACAACCGCTAAAAGTCATTGAATGTTAACGAAAATCGCACCATCAGATTGAGCATGTCAGAGAACCCTGCTGTAGAGGTTTCAAAGTCCTATCTGACCAAATGTGGAATTTTGTATTTTGTGCCAGAAGAAAGATCACATATACGTGTTTTTTTTCAAGGGGTCTTCGTATCGACCAAGTGGTCCTCGAATTTCGCAAGAGGGCTCAACCAAACGAAAATTAAAATGTCCAGTCCTCTTTTTAAGTAACCAAAAAACTGGAGGGCAATTAGGACCCCTCCCACACTCATTTTTCCCAAAGTCACCGGATAGAAATTTTAAGATATCCATTTTGTTCAGTATGGTCAAAACATCTAATAACTATGTCTTTGAGGACGACTTAATCCCCAACAGTCCCAACGGGTAGGGCTGCAAGTTATGAATTTTGCCCATTGTTTACATATATTATTTGTTATTGGTAAGTAAACATACGTTTTCAGGGGGGATTGTTTCTGGCGGGGGAGGGGGTGGATTGGGTTACGCAGGATGATCTTTCCATGGAGGAAGAATTTTTCATGGGGAAAAAATTTTTTCAACCGAAAGTAAGGAGTAACAGTAACACTTAAAACGAACAGAAAATATTACGTACATGAGGGGGTTCGCCCCCCCCCCCCGTCAATACGTCACTGTTTACGCTAAAGTGTTTTTAGTAGTTTCAAAACAGGTATTTATTCTAATTAAACGGCCGAGCTATTTATTCTATGTATTGACGAGGGGGCGAACCCTCTCGTATTATGTATATGAGAAGGTTCTACCCATCGTTAATACCCCGCTCTTTATGCTAAAGTTTGAATTTTGTAAAATAATGGTCGATATAAGCAATAATTTGTTTGCGTTATTTTTCGGTTGTCATTTAATTTTACCTTAAACAGCTTCATAACTATGATTTTTATGTGATAGTAAACCAAATATATTTTATGTCTTCGGCCTGTTATTGTTATTAAATAAAGAAAATATAAGTTTTTTTCAACTGAAAGAAAAGAATAAAATTAAAACTTAAAACGAACATAAATTATTACATATACCTTTTAAAGATCTTTTCTCTCAATCATTTCAGTCATTTGAGAATTGCTCAACTTGTGACTCTCATTTTAATAAAAATAGTTTCGACTTCTTTGGCCGTTTTGTTACAATACCTTACAAATTAGTTCCGCAAATGTCGCTAACTTAAGTTACGTTGGAGAATCTTTCCATGGAGAAACTTTTCGTGGGGAAGGGAATTTTCCATTGAGGAATTCCTTTATGGAATTCCTGACATTATTTAAGAAATGGTCTGCAATTAATACAAAATAAGTTTTTTCGACTGCAAGTGAGAAACAAAATTAAAACTTAAAAGAACAGATATTATCAAACAGTTCGTGGTAACGAACTGTCAAACAGTTCGTGGTAACGAACTGCAGTAAGGAGCGACCCGGCTCAATAGTAACCAAAACTCTAAAAAACGGAATTCTTATAAAAATAGTTACATTAAAAAATTACATTTTAATGCCGATTTTAAATATATAAATTTCATTAAGTTTATAATTACCCATCAAAAGTTATGAGCCTGAGAAAATATGCCTTATTTTAGAAAATAGGGAGAAATACCCCTTTAAAGTCATAGAATCTTAACGAATATCACATAATCAGATTCAGCGTATTAGTAAACCCTACAGTAGAAGTTTCAAGCTCCTATCTACAAAAATGTGGAATTTTGCATTTTTTGTCAGAAGACAGTTCACGGATGCGTGTTTATTTGTTTGTTTTTTCAACATCCCCAGGTGTGATCGTATTGACCCAGTGGTCCTAGGATGCCGCGAGAAGGCTCATTCTAACTGAAATTGAAAGTTCTAGCACCCTTTTTAAGTGACCAACAAATTGGAGGGCACCTAGGCCCCCTCCCAAGCTCATTTTTTCCCAAAATCACCGGATCAATTCTGAGATAACCATTTTATTCAGCATAGGCAAAAAACCTAATAACTATGTCTTTGGGGACAACTTACTCCCCCACAGTCCCTGTGGGAGGGGCTGCAAGTTACAAACCTTGACCAGTGTACATGTAGTAATGGTTATTGGGAAAACGCTTTCAGGGGGATTTTGTTGGCTGGGGAAGGGGTTGAGGGGAGAGGGTTATTCGGGGGGGGGGGTAAATTTCCGTGGAGGAATTTTTCATGGGGAAAGAAAATTTCCATGAAGGGGGCGCAGAATTTCTTAGCATTTCTTTAAAGAACAATGAAAAAATAAATATGAAAAAGTTTTTTTTAACTGAAAGCAAGGAACAGCATTAAAACTTAAAACGAACAGAAATTATTACGCATATGAGGTGTTCACTTCCTCCTAATACCTCGCTCTTTAGGCTGAATGATTTTATTAATTTCAACTATTTATTCTAAGGCTTTTGAGATTCAGAGGCCATTCTTAAGGAACTGGGACAAAATTTAAGCTTTAGTGTAAAGAGCGAGGTATTGACGAGGGGGTTAACATCTCATATACGTCATAAAAACATAAAAATGTAGAAGTTCGTAACGTAAGTTAATTCGTAAGTTATGCATTTTTTTTACTGATAAAAACGTTCATAAAAAATCAAAGTTTTAGTTGCCTTTTAAATAGCCCAAAAATTGGAGGGTAACTAGGCCTACTCCGTCGCTTCTTTTTTCTCAAAATCATCCAATCAAAACTATGAGAAAGCCATGTAGCCATAAAAATAACGGAGAGCCAAAATCAAAACATGTATTAATTCAAAAACGTTCAGAAATTAAATTAAAAAAAACTAGTTTTTATAACTGAAAGTAAGGAGCGATATTAAAACTTAAAACGAACAGAAATTACACCGTATATGAAAGGGGCTATTCCCTTCTCAACGCCCCGCTCTTTACGCTAAAGTGCTTTACTGTTTTAAAAAGTAGAGTTGAGAGAAAGAGTCAAACTTTAGCGTAAAGAGCAAGGCGTTGAGGAGGGAAAAGTCCCTTTCATATACGGAGTAATTTCTGCTCGTTTATGTTTAAATATCGCTCTTTACTTTCAGTTAAAAAACTTGTATTTTTTATTTAATTACGAATATGAGATGGGTGGCCTCTTGTATCTAGCTCGCTCTTACACTAAAGTTTCTATCTTAAACAACTGAAACAAAAGTCAAACTTAGGTAATTATAAGGCTGTTATTAGTTTAAAAAAAGTAAAACTAATATGAAAATTTCGTCTTAATGATTCATATACGGTGAACCAAATTCAAAACCTACATTTATTCAAAAATCTTCAGAAATTAAATAGAAAAACAAGTTTTTAAATTGAAAGTAAGGAGTGACATTGAAACTTAAAATGAACAGAAATTATTCTGTATATTAAAGGGTTTTCCCCCTCCTCAACGCCCCAATTTTTTCGCTAAAGTTTGACTATTTGTTACAATTCTACTTTTTAAATCAATAAAAACTTTAGCGTTAAGAGCGGGGCATCGAGGAGGGGACAGTCCCTTTCATATATTGAATAATTTCTGTTCGTTTTGATTTTAATTTCGTTCCTTAATTTCAGTTAAAAACTGTTTTTTCTATTTAATTTAAGCAGAAGAACCATTTTACAAGGCTTCACTTTTATAGCACAAATATTTTTGAGGATTATTTAAGGTCACTACCCTCTAGAGGGAGAAGGTGTGGCGGTAGGTACTTCAAAGTACCTTATCAAGACGTGTTTTAATCATTCATCCCTGAAAGTTTCCTAGCCTAAGTCATTCCTAGCCTAACCCTTTTCCAAAGTAACAAAAATAGTTTGTCTAGAATTTTGTCGAGAAACTATACCCAGAAAATTCCCTCCCCTATTGATAAATGTCTAAATACTTTCCAATAATATAAACTGTATGTAAACAATCGCGAAATTGAATAACTTTCAGCTTTTCTTTCGGGTGCTGTAGGGGTCATTTTATCCCCAAAGTCATAGTTTTTAGTCTTTTCAACTACACGGAACAAAATGGCTATCTCAAAATTTTGACCGCATGATTTGGGGGAATAAAAGGGTGTAGAGGGGCATAGTTGCTGTCAAGTTTTTGGTCACTTAAAAAGAGCACTAGAACGTTTAATTTTCGTTCAAACAGCCTCTCTCCCAATATTGTAGGACTATTGTTTCTATACGCTCAACCGTGGGACGAAAGAAAAAAAGAATAAAAACGCATATGGGATCTTTCTCCTGGCAAAAAATACAGAAATTCCACGCTTTTAAAGATCAGAGCTTGAAGGGTTTTCTGATGTTCTGAAAGTTTTTTTATTGTTTGAAAAAGTAGAGTTGTGAGAAAGAGTCAAACTCTAGCGTAAAGACCCTTTCATATACGGAATAATTTCTGTTCTTTTTAGGTTTTAATGTCACTCCTTACTTTCAGTTTAACAAAAGAAATTTTTTTTTTTATAATCATCATAAAAAGCTAATATTTGATGCATCTATCTCTATCGAAATTCTGTTTTTTGAGTTTCGTTTACTACTGGGCCAAACCACTCCTTAATTACAGTTCATTACCACAAACTATTTGAAATCTACATCCAGTTACATACGTGCATTTGTCAAATAAGTTTTTTTAAGGAGTTGCAGTTGCTGAAGTTGAAAGCTCTATAAAATTAACTAAAACCGGGGAAGATTAGGGTTTATCTTGATTCACACTGTGACTCAACCATTGACAAACATTTCAGACATAGTAGACACCACCCGGGTCAAGTCCTTAACCCCAACATGTACACCGTTGAATCTTAGAATATGTTCTTGCGCAAACTCTTAAATCCTCGTTCAGATTCTTGAATGTTTATGATTTTACTCAGTTAAATAAACATAATTTTCATGAATTTATTAAGCTCTTATTTTTAATTATAAATTAATACATAAAGCTTCAGATATTCATAAATCCCTAACCTTCTTAAAGTTCAAATCAAAATTCAAAATCGTAATCTTCAGCAGCTGTGATTGGATTAATCCTTCAAACTAGTGCATATGTTGAAAAAAACGTAAATATTCCTCTTTGGGACGAGAGGCCAAAACTTGTTGAATTTGTGAAATTATGAACTTGTTGAAATTACAAGTAAAATAGCAAGAACTTAAAGAAAGGGTACATGCTTCTAGTTAAGTGTCTTGAATACTTACAAAGTGATCTGTTTACTGTTTATACATCATCCAATCCTTTCAACTATTCATGATTGGATATTAAACTATGTAATTTTTAAATAGGCCTAGCATAGTACATTTTCAGGTGGGAGTTTATGACATAAACAGGTGACATCAGGTGGGATGATTTATAAAACATAAAGAAACTAAAGTAAAAACTAGAGTTGATTGAGGTAAATTTGATATATAATGATTATATATGACAATAAAAAAACAATTTCAATAGTGCAAATTTTTAAAATGCAAAGCTCCAACAAACTTGCTGAAAAAAGACTGCCAAAATTGGAACTTAGCTTGTCTTCAAAGTTACCCGATCGTTAGTAACACATCTGTCAAAATAATTTAATAATGGAGAAAGAGAAAATCTAGTTATGACTTGTGACACCTTGTAACTCAAAACCTTTTCATTCTTTTTACGCACTGAAGATTTCAAACAGTTCGTGGTAACGAACTGTAGTAAGGAGCGACCTGGCTCAATAGTAACCAAAACTCTAAAAAATGGAATTTTGATACCAATAGCTACATCGAAAGAATCGCATTTTAATGCTGGTTTCAAATATATAAGTTTCATCAAGTTTAGTCTTACCCATCAAAAGTTACGAGCCTGAGAAAATTTGTGTTATTTTAGAAAATAGGGGGAAACGCCCCCTTAAAGTCATAGAATATTAACGAAAATCACACCATCAGATTCAGCGTATCAGAGAACCCTACTGTAGAAGTTTCGAGCTCCTATCTACAAAAATGTGGAATTTTGCATTTTTTGCCAGAAGGCAGATCACGGATGCGTGTTTATTTGTTTTTTTGTTTTTTTGTTTTTTTTTTGTTTTTTTTCCCCAGGGGTGATCGTATCGACCCAGTTGTCCTAGAATGTTGCAAGAGGGCTCATTCTAACGGAAATGAAAAGTTCTAGTGCCCTTTTTAAGTGACCAAAAAAATTGGAGGGCACCTAGGCCCCTCCCACGCTAATTATTTTCCCAAAGTCAATGGATCAAAATTCTGAGATAGCCATTTTATTCAGCGTAGTCGAAAAACCTTATAACTATGTCTTTGGGGACGACTTACTCCCCCACAGTCCCCGTGGGAGGGGCAACAAGTTACAAACTTTGACCTGTGCTTACATATAGTAATGGTTATTGGGAAGTATACAGGCGTTTTCAGGAGGATTTTTTTTTGGTTTGGGGGAGGGGTTGAGAAGAGGGGGATATGCTGGGGGAACTTTCCTTCGAGAATTTGTAATGGGAGAAGAAAATTTCCATGAAGGGAGAGCAGGATTTACTAGCATTATTTAAAAAAAAAACAATTAAAAAATAAAAGTGAAAAAGCTTTTTCAGCTGGAAGTAAGGAACAGCAATAAAACTTAAAACAAACAGAAATTATTACCCATATGAGGGGCTCACCTCCTTCTAATACCTCGCTCTTTACGCTAAAGTATTTTCGGTAATTTCAACTACTTATTCTACGGCTTTTGTGATTCAGGGGGTCATTCTTAATGAATTGGGATAAAATTTAAGCTTTAGTGTAAAGAGCGAGGTACTGACGATGGGGCGAATCCCCTCATATATGTAATAAAAACATGAGAATACAAAAGTTCTTTACGTAAGCTAATTTATAAGTTACGTAAATCTTTTACCAATAAAAAGATTCGTAAAAAATTAAAAGTTCTAGTTGCCTTTTTAATTAATCAAAAAATCGGGGGGCAACTAGGCTTCGTCCCACGCTCTTTTTTTCTCAAAACATTCGATCAAAATTATGAGAAAGCCATTGAGCCAAAAAAAAAAAATATGCAAATTTCGTTTTGATTATTCCTCTGTGGAGAGCCAAAATCAAAACATGCATTGATTCAAAAACGTTCAGAAATTAAATTAAAAAAACAAGTTTTTTCAACTGAAAGTAAGGAGTGACATCAAAACTTAAAACGCACAGAAATTACTTCGTATATGAAAGAGGCTGCTTCCTCATCAACGCCCCGCTCTTTACGCTAAAGTTTGACTCTTTCTCTCAATTCTTCTTTCTAAAACAGTAAAAAACTTTAGCGTAAAGAGCGGGGCGTTGATGAGGAAGCAGCCTCTTTCATATACGAAGTAATTTCTGTGCGTTTTAAGTTTTGATGTCACTCCTTACTTTCAGTTGAAAAAAACTTGTTTTTTTTATTTAATCATACAAAAGAACCAATGGTAAATGTTTAGGTTCGTTCCAAGTGCTCTAAAGTGCGTATTACTGCATATAGCAAAATTCTGATGATCGCATATTATTTCTTTGTTATTATTAGAGAAGCGCATCCATTTCTGGTTGACCCGCCTCCTCCATGGGGCAGAATAAAAATGCGTAAAGTGGGCTTGCTTACAGGTAACATTACCTATAAAAACAAATACAAAATAGAAACAATAGGGAAAATCTTTTCAAGACAGTGGAAATCAGTTCTGTGAATACTTCGGCCCTATGTCCAAGGGCCGTCTTCAGCACAATACGAGAACGAGAGAGAAAATATGTATATATAAATAAACTTACATTAAATTGTGAGAATTAAAACTAATAATGTTTTTTAAAAACAGCCCTAGCATCCTTACTTCAACTAGGTTCAACCAGGATTGACAAAAAAATGAAGTGAGAATATTAATTCATTCAAACTAAAGAGAACAAAGCGATTAAATGCAATTTCTCAGAGCCTACATTGCATTTTTAGCTGCCTGTCTCAAAGGCCTTTTCGTAGCTAGTTCAATACTTTTATAAATCGGTTTAGTAAAATATTTTGTTAGAGCTTTTTTAATTAAATTTGAGTATAAAGAATTTAGTGAGTGTTCCCCTAAGTCCCTGTTCAAAGAAATATTATTATTTATTTTGAGAGTAATTTCGATTGATTCTCGAACCACCTGTTTTATCCCTAAATCATTACTGATGAGTGAAGATTTTTCAAAAAATATCGTGTGGGACGGATTATTAAATATATGCCAACCTAAAGCAGAATCAAAGGAGTTGTTGGAACTATTAGAAATTAATGCCTTGTCTATGTCTTTC
Source organism: Artemia franciscana (assembly GCF_032884065.1). Classification (NCBI taxonomy): domain Eukaryota; kingdom Metazoa; phylum Arthropoda; class Branchiopoda; order Anostraca; family Artemiidae; genus Artemia; species Artemia franciscana. The sequence goes on from NC_088866.1 coordinate 1,120,519, forward strand.
TTATGCTGTTGTAACCATTTTTCTACATTCTGATGGGTCCTGCCGACATAGTAGCTTCCACAATCACAGAGTATTTGATAGACCCCTCTTTGGTGAGTAACTGGGGTCTTATCTTTACCGGAATTTAAGAAATTAATGATTTCAAAAAACTTAATGATTTTAAAAGAAATTAATGATTGTAAAAACTGCGTAGAGATTATTTTTGTGCAAATATTTTTTAATTTTGTTGTGAATTTTGATGTACTGAAGATAGACAATATTTCAGGGCTTATCAGTAGCCTCGCATTTTAAAATATCTTCTTCGATTTTACAAGAATGTCTTTTTATTCTACGGTTAATTATCTTATTGACAAAAGGAATGGGGTTTCCATTACCAAAAAGAATACCTATGATAAAGTTTATTTCTGTATTTATTTAGGAATCGGAGCAAATATTCAGGGCACGATCAATGAGGGAAGTTACAACTGCTCTTTTAACTTCTGGGGGGTGATTTGAATTAAAGTGAAGATATCTATTGATTTGTGTTGGCTATCGATAGATAGCAAAATCCCATTTATCATCATTACAAATAATCAACAAATCTAAAACCGGTAGTTTATAGACATAATTATAAATAAAATATTATAGATATAAATGAATTAAAACAGCTAAAAAAAAATGGTAAAATCACCCCACAATTATACAATACATTTTTCCCCGTGGTAGTTTCTGTCCCAAACTCTACGGTTTACCACAAATACATAAACAGGGTATTCCCTTAAGACCTATCGTAGCGTGTACTAAAGCCCCCCTGCCAATATTGGGAAATGGCTTTGTACAGCTTGTAAACCTTTATTGTATTCCCAAAATCCTACATTCATAATTCGGCAGATTTGGTTGAAAAACTTAGTAGTACAAGTATTTCAGATAGCACAATAGTTATTAGTTTCGACATTGTTTCCATGTATACAATATAGATGTGACTATTTCTGAGAAATTATTAGAAAACAAAATAGAAGAAAATTGCCACTTAATCGAGGTTTCAGCGACGAGAATCGATTGTGAAGTTTTAATGACTCTGGTTAAAATCTGTATTAAGTTTCCTATGTATTTTCAAATTCGCGATTCTTTTTATCAGCAAAAAAAGGGTTACCCATGGGGGCACTTTTATCTGAGCTACTGTCATATATTTATGTCGAGAACCTTGAAAATTGGGCATTAAATTCTTATTTTTTAAAACTCGTCTATTGGGGTCGTTATATGGATGACCTAATTTCACTTTGGAATTATGGGGAAGCTGATTTTCGGGGCTTCTTAGATCATCTTAACACTTATGACCGAAATTTGCAGTTCACCCTAGAAGTTGAAATTGAAAATAAACTACCGTTTTTAGATGTGTCAGTTATTAGTAATGCTGATCAATTGGATTTTACTAACTATCAAAAGCCAACACAAAACAAGATATCTATATATCTTCACTTTAATTCAAATCACCCCCCACAAGTAAAAAGAGCAGTTGTAAGTTCCCTCATTTATCGTGCCATGAATATTTGCTCCGATTCGTATGTAAATGCAGAAATAAACTTTATCAGAGATATTCTTTTTGGTAATAGAAACCCCATTCCTTTTGTCAATAAAATAATTAACCGTAGAATAAAAAGACATTCTTGTAAGATCGAAGAAAATATTTCACAATGTGAGGCTACTGATAAGCCCTCAAATATTGTCTATCTTCCGTATATTCCAAAAATCACAACAAAATTAAAAAATATTTGTCACAAAAAATAATCTGTACGTAGTTTTTACTAATAATTTTAAAATCATTAATTTCTTCAATTCCGGTAAAGATAAGACCCCAGTTACTCGCCAAGGAGGGGTCTACAAAATACCCCGTGATTGTGGAAATTACTATGTCGGCAGGACCCATCAGAATCTAGAAAAACGGTCACAACAGCATAAAAAAGACAGACAAGGCATTAATTTCAAATAGTTGCAAAAAACTCCTTTGATTCTGCTTTAGGTTGGCATATATTTAATAATCCGTCCCACACGATACTTTTTGAAAAATCTTCCCTCATCAGTAATGATTTGGGAATAAAACAGGTTGTTCGAGAATCAATCGAAATTAATCCCAAAATAAAGTTGAAAAGTCACAAAATAAGTTGATCTCAATCTCAAAATAAGAATCTCAAAATAAGTTGAAATTGAAAATAAACTACCTTTTCTTTCGGTACTCTGAGAAAGAGTCAGGTTTTACTACTTTTACCTACCTTTTAAAACAGTAAAAAAGTTTAGCGTAAAGAGCGGGGTGTTGAGGAGAAAAATTCCCTTACATATACGGAGTAATTTCTGTTATTATTAAGTTTTATTGTCACTCTTTACTTTCAGTTAAAAAAACTTGTTTTTTTTGTTTAATTTCTGAACGTTTTTGAATATATGCATGTTTTGATTTTGGCTCTCCGCATATAAATAATAAAAACGAAATTTGAGTATTAATTTTTTTAGGCTAAATGGCTTTCTCATAGTTTTAATCTGAAGATTTTGAGAAAAAAGGAGCGGGGAAGGAGGCCTAGTTGCCCTCCAATTTTTGATTACTTAAAATGACAACTAGAACTTTTAATTTTTTAAGAACGTTTTCATTAGTAAAAAATATACGTAACTTACAAATTAACTTACGTAACGAACTTCTATATTCGTGTGTTTTTATTAGGTATATGAGTGGGTTCAGCTCCCTCGTCAATGCCTCGCTCTTTACACTAAAGCTTAAATTTTCTCCCAATTCCTTAAGAATGACCCCTGAATCAGAAAGGCTGTAGAATAAATAGTTGAAATTACTAAAAATACTTCGGCGTAAAGAGCAAGGTATTACGAGGAGGTGATCCCCTCATATACGTAATAATTTCTGTTCGTTTTGAAATTTAATGCTGCTCCTTACTTAAAGTTAAAAAAACTTTTCATATTATTTTTTCATTGTTCTTTTAAATAATGCTAGAAAATCCTGCACTCCCTTCATTGAAATTCTCTTCCCCCATGGCAAATTCCTCCATAGAAAGATCCTCTCAAATAACACCCCCCTCAACTCCCCCCCCCAAGCCACAAAAAACCCTTAAAACATCTGTACACTTCCCAATAACCATTACTATATATGTAAACACTGGTCAAAGTCTGTAACTTGTAGCCCCTCCCACGGGGACTGTGGGGGAGTAAGTCGTTCCTAAAGACATATTTATTAGGTTTTTAGACTATTGTAAATAAAATGACTATCTCAGAATTTTGATGCGGTGACATCGGGGAAAAATGAGCGTGGGGGGGCCTAGCAGCCCTCCAATTTTCAGTCACTTAAAAAGGGCATTAGAACTTTTAATTCTCTTTAGAATGAGCCCTCTTGCAACATTCTAGGACCACTGGGTTGATAAGATCACCCCTGAAAAAAAAACACACCACACCCGTGGTCAATCTTCTAGAAAAAAAATACTAATATCCGCATTTTTGTAGATAGGAGCTTGAAACTTCTACAGTGGGGTTCTCTGATACGCTGAATGCTGATTTGTGAGATACGCTGACAAACAAGTACAAAGTAGAGACAATAGGGAAAATCTTTTCAATACAGTGGAAATCAGTTCTGTGGATATTTCGGCCCTATGTCCAAGGTCCGTCTTCAGCACAATACAAGAACAAGAGAGAAACTATATATATATATATATATATATATATATATATATATATATATATATATATATATATATATATATATATATATATATATATATATATATATATATATATATATATAAATGAACTTGTGAGAATTAAATTAAATTAATTTTATTAATTTAATACAATAAAAATTGTGAGAATTTAAAACTAAATAATTAAAAACACTTTTTTAAAACTTTTTTTTAAAACAGTCCTAGCATCCTTACTTCAACGAAGTTCAACCAGGACTGGCGAAAAGAATAAAATGAGAATATAAACTCATCAAACAGTTCGTGGTAACGAACTGTAGTAAGGAGCAACCCGGCTCAATAGTAATCTAAACTCTAAAAAATGGAATTTTGATACCAATAGCTACATCTTTGATACCAATAGCTACATCAAAAGAATTGCATTTTAATGCTGATTTTAAATATATAAGTTTCATCAAGTTTAGTCTTAACCATCAAAAGTTACGAGCCTGAGAAAATTTGCGTTATTTTAGAAAATAGGGGAAAACACCCCTAAGAGTCATAGAATCTTAACGAAAATCACACCATCAAATTTAGCGTATCAGAGAACCCTACTGTAGAAGTTTCAAGCTCCTATCTACAAAAATGTAGAATTTTGTATTTTTTGCCAGAAGGCAGATCACGGTGATCGTATTGACCCAGTTGCCCTAGAATGTTGCGAGAGTGCTCATTCTAACGGAAATGAAAAGTTCTAGTGCCCTTTTTAAGTGACCAAAAAACTGGAGGGCACCTAGGCCCCCTCCCACGCTAATTATTTTCCCAAAGTCAACGGATCAAAATTCTGAGATAGCTATTTTATTCAGCGTAGTCGAAAAACCTTATAACTGTGTCTTTGGCGACGAATTACTCCCCCACAGTCCCAGTGGGAGGGGCTACAAGTTACAAACTTTGACCAGTGCTTACATACAGTAATGGTTATTGGGAAGTGTGCAGGCGTTTTCAGTAGGATTTTTTGGTTTGGGGAGGGGTTGAGAATAGGGGGATAGGCTGGGATTTACTAGCATTATTTAAAAAAAAGGAAAAATTAAAAAGTTTTTTTTCAGCTGGAAGTAAAGAGCAGCATTAAAACTTAAAACGAACAGAAATTATTACCCATATGAGGGGGTCACCTCCTCCTAATACCCCACTCTTTATGCTAAAGTATTTTTAGTAATTTCAACTATTTATTTTACGGCTTTGGTGATTCAGGGGTCATTCTTAATGAATTGGGACAAAATTTCAGCTTTAGTGTAAAGAGCGAGGTACTGACGAGGGGGCGAACCCCCTCATATATGTAATAAAAACATGAGAATACAAAACTTCTTTACGTAAGCTAATTTATAAGTTACGTATATCTTTTACTAAAAAAAGATTCGTAAAAAATTAAAAGTTCTAGTTGCCTTTATCTTAATTAACCAAAAAATTGGAGGGCAACTAGGCTTCCTCCCCCGCTCTTTTTTTCACAAAATCATTCGATCAAAATAATGAGAAAGCCATTTAGCAAAAAAATTAATAAATATGCGAATTTCATTTTAATTATTCCTCTGCGAAGAGCCAAAATCAAAACATGCATTGATTGAAAAACGTTCAGGAATTAAATAAAAAACAAAGTTTTTTTAACTGAAAGTAAGGAGCAAAATTAAAACTTAAAACGAACAGAAATTACTTCGTATATGAAAGGGGCTGCTTCCTCATCAACGCCCCGCTCTTTACGCTAAAGTATTATACAATTTTTCACTTGGCTTCACTTGGTTCGCTGTTTTAGTATCTTTCTATTCCTCCGAACTATTTTTTTTATTTTTTATATACTTAATTTTTTACTGTTTTAAATAGTAGAGTTAAGAGAAAGAGTAAAACTTTAGCGTCAAGAGCGGGGCGTTGGTGAGGAAGCAGCCCCTTTCATATACGAAGTAATTTCTGTTCGTTTTAAGTTTTAATTTTGCTCCTTACTTTCAGTTAAAAAAACTTGTTTTTTTTTTTTTTTATTTAATTCAAACTAAAGAGAACAAAGTGATTAGATGCAATTTCTTAGAGCCAACCTTGCTTGTTTAGCAGCCTGTCCCAAAGGCCTTTTCGTAGTTGGTTCAGTACTATTATAAATCGGTTTAGTAAAATATTTTGTTAGATTATTTGTAATTAAATTTGAGTATAAAGAATTTAGTGAGTATTCCCCTAAGTCCTTGTTCAAAGAAATATTATTATTTGTTTTGAGATTGAGATCGAATCACCTCTTTTATCCCTAAATCTTTACCGATGAGTGAAGAGTTTTCAAAAAGTATCGTGTGGGACGGATTATTAAATATATGCCAACCTAAAGCAGAATCAAAGGAGTTGCTGGAACTATTTGAAATTAAGGCCTTGTCTATGTCATTTTTATGCTGTTGTAACCGTTTTTCTAGATTCTGATGGGTCCTGCCGACATAGTAATTTCCACAGTCACAGGGTATTTGATAGACCCCTCTTTGGCGAGTAACTGGGGTCTCATCCTTACCAAAATTTAAGAAATTGATGATTTTAAAATTATTAGTAAAAACTACGTACAGATTATTTTTTTTGCAATTATTTTTTAATTTTGTTGTGATCTTTGGGATATACGGAAGATAGACAATATTTGAGGGCTTATCAGTAGCCTCAAATTGTGAAGTATCTTCTTCGATTTTACATGAATGTCTTTTTATTCTACGGTTAATTATTTTATTGACAAAAGGAATGGGGTTTCCATTACCAAAAAGAATATCTCTGATAAAGTTTATATCTGCATTTATATACGAACCGGAGCATATATTCAGGGCACGATCAATTAGGGAAGTTACAACTGCTCTTTTAACTTGTGGGGGGTGATTCGAATTAAAATGAAGATATCTATTGTTTTGTGTTGGCTTTCGATAGGTAGTAAAATCCAGTTTATCAGCATTACGAATAATTAACACATCTAAAAACGGTAGTTTATTTGAATTTCAACTTCTAGGGTGAACTGCAAATTTCGGTGAACTGCCGCATTAGTTTCAAAATACACGTTTACAAAACAACGAATAAAACAAGGAGGATTTCTAAAGCTGAACTATATTAACGTTATCAGACGCCTTTTTCAAGTGCAAAAATGCATCAAATAAATGATCCATACTGTTCAATCAAAACACTTATTACCATCAACCCTTCCTGAATCCTTTCTGGTATTTCCTCCTTACAACCCATGAGGGCATAGTGTGTTTCGATTTATCTCCCTACAGTTTCCCAAACTTTTCGCCTTAATACCTTTAGTTTTTGTAGCACGCTAAAGTTATGAGTATTTTGATATAAGATAACATTTATTCTTAATATTGATCATACAATTAATACAATCATCTTATTCCCCAAAGGCTTCTAGGCCTGTAAAAGAGAGGGATACATACGTTTCAATTAGAAACTAAATAGATAAAAGAAAAAGTTAAACACATTAAATCAATTAAAAGTAATTAAACAGGTCAAATAGACTCCTGTCAATGCAACTTTAAAAAGAGACAAGAAAGCAAGAAACAAAAGCAAAACAGAACATATCGAAAAATCTTCTTATTCTCATTAAATGTCCCCTGTGCTCCAGGACTCGATTTTAAAGAAATTGTACAAAACTTCAAACTTATATGTAAAGAGTAAGTTATTGAAAAGGGGACTACTCTGTCAGTTTTAAGTTTTAATTTTGCTCCTTACTTTCAGTTGAAAAAACGTGTTGTCTATTTATTTTCTAATCATTTTTCAAATAATACCGGCAAACCCACCTCCGCTTTTATGGAAAATTCCCTTCAACAAAAAAAAAAAAACTCCATGGAATGTTCCTCCCATATAGAACCAAACCAGAAATTCTTCCCCGCTAAAAGTTTCCCAGGATAATTTCCTGCGGTTAATTCCACCTCGAAAATTCTTCTTAACCTACTTTCATTTGAAAAAAAAGACTTTTTTATCTTCAATTGTTGATCTTTTAAAAATCATGCCGGTAACCCCCTTCATCGACTGACTTTTTCCAGAAATCTGCAGCCCTCATCCAATGGAAAGTTTCTCCTGCAGAAAATTTTCCATGGAGAATTTTTTCTGCTGAAAATCCCCCTTGGAAAATTCTCTCACGGAAAATCTCACTCCCTTCAGGAAAAAGTTTCCCAGACAATTCTGATATCATCAAAAGTTTTCCCTGGATAATTCCATGGAACGTCTCCACACGTTAGATTGAGTCACCAAAAAGAAGGTAACGAAAAATAAAAGACAAATGAAAAACGATAAATAAAAGTAAAAGAGAGATGAAAGACAAAAAAATTATCATATGGGAATTCTGGCAAATTTACCCTGGATAGTTCACCCGCGGGAATTTTCTTACAGTATAAAATTCTCCCCACGCGAGATCCCCCCAAAAACATTCTCTCCCTCCCAAAAATATATCCAAACATCCCAATAACAAGTAGTGTATGTAAACAATGAGCGAATTTCATAACTTATAGCTCTTTCCCCAAGGGCTGTCGTGGGTCATATCATCCCATAAGAGATAGTTATTGGATCTTTCAATTATTCTAAACAAAATAACAATTTCTAAATTTTGATTGAATGGGTTTGAGAAAACAGGGCGTGGGAGGGGGCAAGGTGCCTTTCAATTTTTTTGGTCATTTAAAAAGGTCAATAGAGCTTCAAAATTTCCGCTAGAGTGAGCCCTCTTCCGATCTCCTTGGAACATATGTTCGATACAATCGCCCTTGGTGAAAAGCAAAAAACAAATAAAAAATAAAATAAACACGCATCCGCGTTATTCTTCTGGTAAAAAATACAAAATTACACAATTTACAGATGAGAGCTTGAAACCTCTACAGTAGGGTTCACTGATATGCTGAATCTGATGGTGCGATTTTGTTTGCATTCCTTGACTCTTTTATGGGGGGGGGAGTTCTACCATTTTTCGAAAATTACCCAAGTTTTCTTCGGTCCCTAGCCTTTGACGGATTAAATTTAAATAAATTTTATATTTTTGTAATCAGAAATACATGCCAATTATTTTGATATGTTGTCAAAATTCCTTTTTTTAAAGTTTTGGTTATTATTGTGTTTCTTACTTACAGTTCGTTACCACCAACTGTTTGGTAAAAAAAAAAAACTGATAAAAATCACGTATATATGAGCAATCGCTTTCAAAAGAGCCTTTAACATCCATCAAAGAACTAGTAGTAGCCCACTAGACCCAGCTTTTCCGCTTGAGACATGGCACCAAATCTGGTAGTTGCAGGTAGTGAAATTTATAGGAAGAACTTTGATATGAGTAATACCTTTTATATGAACTATTAAACGTCTATGTACGACCTCTGTTAGCCTGCTAGCCCTGCCCATTGAGAAATGGCACAAATAGTGCCATTTTTAGTGCTATATGTACTTTAAGGGGGTGGAATTTATAAAAAGTACATAGAAATGAGAAATGGCTTATAAATAAGCGCTTCCACATCTCTCTATGACGTTCTGGTAACCCGCTAGCCCTGGAAAAACGGGACACAGATCACTGCTACCCATGCAAAAAAATGATTTTCCTTTCTGTTCAAGGTGGGGGACTGTAATTCCCTAGCACAAGGCTTTTGACCATACTAATTTCATCGTACACTTTCATTTGAGAGGTTTCAAGCTTTTTTTTAATCACCACAATTTTTTTTACAATAAACTTTTACTTCCAAGATGAACAGAAATAATAGTTACCATTACTCAATCAGGGTCAGATGGCAATTTCGTCTGACAAGGCATTTTTTTCAAAATGTGTTTGTTTCTGGTTGTTAAAGGTTGTGGTTCAGTCTTTACTAGGTTGCAGCTACTGTTGCAACCATCATCTACACAACTAAAGACAAAATATGTTTGATGACTCAGAAACTTCTCAGTTATTAACCTAAGAGTAAAATTTTGATTGACATATCTGCTCTCCTTCCTAAGACTGCATTTCTCTGCTCCTATAACTTTGTTTACATAATCTCTAAGTCTAAAATATATCTTCATGCTAAGTAATTTGCTACCTACGAAAACTAGGGTATTGCCTCTATACTTACCACACTCACTCTTATCACCTTTCAAGACAGGGGTTTAATTAGGATACTTCCCCTGTTTTTCAAAAATTGTATTCATAATCTTCGGTAACTTATTTCTAACTAGGCACCATATCTAAGAAACTCATTTACGATACAATCAGCCCCTGGAGTCAAATTATTTAGTACATATAAATACGCTCAAGGGTATTATGAAGAAAATTGGGTGTAGTGCAAAAAACTTTGTGGTCGTCATGGTAGCTTCAGTACCATAGAAAACTAAAAATGTGCGGGTTTTTATCATATTAATGAAAGGTTAATAAAAGAACTATTGCATGAAACTCGCACAACTGTTTAAATTCTGATCCAACAGTCAAATTTTACCTAAAATTTGAGCTACAATCTAGCTGTTTAAATCTGAAGCAGAAAAATCGAAAATTTTCCTTAAAGAATATATTATAAATCCACATTAGTAAAAACCAAAAGAAAAAAATATTAATTATAGAAAACCTTTATAAAAAAAAGTTCACCAAAGAAACGAAAAGAGCAACATTAAAAGATGAGACGAGCAGAAATTAATTATTATTAATTAATTAAGTATTATAATGAGTAAAACTTAAAAGAACAAAAAATACAATGGATGAGTAGGTAAAACTGAAAACAAGAGTAAATATCAAGTAAACTTAGAATAAAAAACAGAAATGACAACTAATAGAAGTGAGCCTAGCCTCCCATTAGACGATCTAAAGCCTAGAGTTTTATTTCTGCTTACCGCTAAAAAAAAAAAATTACTGTTAAAGAGGCTTTGGTAGGATTATGCTTAGGAGGTTTAGAGCGGATTTTTCAAGTTTTTTCCTTTCCTATTTGCTTCGACTTATAGTTAAATAATTAGAAGTCTTGGCGTTTCCAAACTTTTCTCTTTTTTATTTAATTTTTTAACTATTTATTTTTTAACTGAAAATAACCATTATTACTAAGTTTTTTTGAAGCCATTTTCTTGTTTCGTACTCGATTTCTTTCATTATCAAATGCTAAGCCAGTTCATAACAGCCAAGTTCAACAGCTAGCTTTGATATGTAAAATGGTCGATTCTAATTTTTAGACCCGTTTCTTCGAATTATTTAGTGTGTGCTTTAAAGTCCACCTGACCCGGGGTAGGCTACATGCTCTTTATTTAGGTCACCTAGTTTGGGGCTTTTGCTCCCAAGACTGTTCTCAATTAAGCCTTCTCAGAAGCAAATAGTTGGGTCAAACAATTCCTGAAAGGGTATCCTAAGTAAAATGGCTATTTGTAAGTTTTAATGCAATGGTGTAGGAACTGTGGGGGTGCTCAGGGCAAAAGGGATTATGGATGGAGGCTGGTCGCGGTGTAGTCACATTATACAGTTAAAACAGCATTAAAAATTTTTGCATTTAATCCAATCCTTTCCCTACAAGTTTCCAAGATCACCCCTTCCATAAGAAATAATCGTGAAAAAATTAAATGAGAAATTATGTATAGGACACTCTATGTACTTGCTCTCCACTAACCTGTTGCCTAGAAAGTTTTGCCGCTCACGAATATCGTATGGCAGCTTTGGATTTGTCAATATTTTTAAATGGAAAGCAAAAGCAGCCTTACTAACCAATTCACATATATCGAACTCTAGAGGGAATATTACCAAGAAATTTGTTCAAGTTAAATCTTATTGGAATAAATCTTTATAATATAAAACAACTCACTTTAATAAGACATCTGCCGCAGTGGTGCCACAAACTTTAAAGGACTTGGCGAACACAATTTTCATGTTTTTCACTTTTAAGCTGCAGTACATTTATTATCATCATGAGAAAAGAAAACCATTGTTTCTAAAGGGTTTTTCGTAGGCTATATTTGAAACAATGTTTTGTTAGGCTCACAAAATAGCTATGAAAAGTTGTTCCTCCCGTCCGAAAACCAGTAAGGTCAAATACAATTAACATTCGTGTTTTTGTTTACTCCCATTACCGATTGCACAATAAGACTTATTGCATAATTAAACAAAAAAAAACAAGTTTTTTAAAATGAAAATAAGGAGCCACATTAAAGCTTAAAACGAACAGAAATTACTCCGTATATGAAAGGGGCTTTTCCTCCTCAAGCTTTTTACGCTAAAGTTTGACTCTCTCTTAACTCTAAATTTTAAAACACTAGAAAAACTTTAGCGTAAAGAGCGGGGCGTTGAGGAGGAAAAGCCCCTTCCATATACGGAGTAATTTCTGTTCGTTTTAAGTTTTAATGTCGCTCCTTACTTTCATTTAAAAAAAACTTGTTTTTTTTTATTTCTGGACGTTTTTGAATTAATGCATTTTTTTATCTTGGCTCTCCACACATAAATAATTAAAATGAAATTTGCATATTAATTTTTTTGGTCTAAATGGCTTTTCCATTGTTTTAATCAGAAGATTTTGAGAAAAAAGGAGCGAGAGAGGAGGCCTAGTTGCCCTCCAATTTTTGATTACTTAAGAAGATAACTATAACTTCTAATTTTTTACGAACGTTTTCATAAGTAAAAAATATATGTAACTTACGAATTAACTTACGTAGCGAACTTCTATATTCGTAAATTTTTATTGCGTATATGAGGGGGCTCACCCCTCGTCGATACCTCGCTCTTTGCACCAAAGCTTAAATTTTGTCCCAATTCCTTAAGAATGACCCCTGAATCACAAACCGTAGAATAAACAGTTGAAATTACTAAAAATACTTTAGCGTAAAGAGCGAGGCATTATGAGGAGGTAAAACCCTCATCTGCGTAATAATTTCTGTTCGTTTTAAGTTTTACTGCTGCTCCTCACTTTCAGTAGAAAAAACTTTTCATATTTATTTTTTCATTGTTTTTTAAATGATGCTAGAAAATCCTACGCCCCCTCCGTTGAAAGTCTCTTCCCCATGAGAAGTTCCTCCATGGAAAGATTCTCACTCGTAACCTCCCTCCCTCAACTCTCCCCCCAAACCAAAAAATCCCCCTGAAAACGTCTTATGTAAACACAGGTCAAAGTTTGTAACTTGCAACCCCTCCCAAGGGGACTACGGGGGAGTAAGTCGTCCCCAAAGACATAGTTATTAGGTTTTTCGACTATCGTGAATAAAATGGCCATCTCAGAATTTTGATCCGGTGACTTTGGGGAAAACATGAGCGTGGGAGGGGCCTAGGTGCCCTCCAATTTTTTTTGGTCACTTAAAAAGGGCACTAGAACTTTTAATTTGCGTTAGAAGGAGCCCTTTTGCGACATTCTTTGACCACTGAGTCGATACGATCGCCCCTGGGGAAAAAAAACAAACAAAAAACAAATAAACACGCATCCGTGATTTGTCTTCTGGCAAAAAATGCGGAATTCCACATTTTTGTAGATAGGTGCTTGAAACTTCTACAACAAAGTTCTCTGATACGCTGAATCTGATGGTGTGATTTTCGTTAAGATCGTATGACTTTTAGGGGGTATTTCCTCCTATTTTGTAAAATGAGGCAAATTTTCTCAGGCTCGTAACTTTTGACGGGTAAGACTAACCTTGATGAAACTTATATATTTAAAATCAGCATTAAAATGCAATTCTTTTGATGTAACTATTGGCATCAAAATTCTATTTTTTAGAGTTTTGGTTACTATTGAGCCGGGTCGCTCCTTACTACAGTTCGTTACCACAAACTGTTTGATGGGCCTCAAAGGCCTATTTTATATAATTCTTAGAAAAGAACTAAAAGAACCTCTGAAAAAATGTTAATATCCACAAAACGTTAATAAGGATTTTTTTTTCATTCCATCAAATTTGTAAAACCTTAAGCAAATGCTAGATTAATCCCCTCCTATTTAAGAGTTAAGAAACAGATAGGTGACATGAAAATACACACTAACAGACAAATTTTTGAATTCGGACGATCAAAAATGTTTAAAAATATACATACTATCAAAATACCAAATATTTTCACTTCATGTCCAGAAGCCTCAATCGGCAGAAAAAAAAATGAGGACTAGACGAAACCGTCAAGACTTTTCTTTCACCTTGTTTTTGCTCAAAAGGGATTGTAGCAAACCCCTCCATAACGCCATTTATTGCCCCTGAACCCCTAATTAACTACCCATGGCATTAAATACGATTTGAAGCGGTCATTTTGCTAAAATTAATTAAAAACAGTTTTTCAATAGCATCTGTTTTTCAAAGAAAAATAAAGAACTCCATTAAACCAAAAATGAGCAAAAAAAATCAAATAATCTACCAAGCGTAAAACTTCCGCAAATCAGCATCGATCAATAAATAAAACCTAAAACGAACATAAATTACAATAAATAACCGAGTCATACTCAAAACGAGCAAAAACTAACTGCTCAGAAGTAAAAAAGTACAAATATTTCAGTATGCTGGGTAGATTATTTGTTTTGATTTTTGCTTATTTTTGGTTTAATAAAGTTCTTTACTGTTCTTTGAAAAAACTTATTTTATGGAAAAAGTTCTTCTCAATTAATTTATGTTTTTTTTTATATTGACATAGTCTTTTCAGGGACAAACAAAATAATAGTTTAAATCTATCTTTTAAGAATTTATAGTTTGGCCTGCTATTTGTATGCTGGAGAGAAATTTTTAACAATTTTAACAACATACACCCTTTAAAAATCTGGGCACAAATAGTAGTGTTTAATTTAGTTTTATACCTCCTCTAGTTTACCTGAAAAATGAAACTTGATACCAGCAGTAGTATAAATATCCAACTTAATACAACGAGCCATTGCTCTGATAACATATATTTTTCTCTTTTGATGACCTGTATATTCATATACTTTTTGAAATTTCATCTTAATGCTCTTAATCTATAAAAGGAGTAGCGATAGAAGTAGTAGTTGGAGCATTATTAGTAGTAGTAACTGCTAGCAAAACTAGTAAATGTTACAGTAGCCGTAGTAGTAGTAGTAGTATTGTGTGCATATTGCTTTTTGGTCAATTGATCTTCCCCTCTAAGTATTCTCTGAGAGTTCCAACTTAATAGACAAATCAATTCTTAAGATACGCTAATTGACCATCTTAATGCACATAGTGTTTTTTGTTTGTTCAAGTTTATCATTAGCATTCTCTCAAATTTACCTCCGTAGACTTAGCCTTAATAATACAATTTTATACAAAAAAACAAGTTTTTTTCAACTGAAAGTAAAGAGCGACATTAAAACTTAAAAAGAACAGAAATTATTCCGTATATGAAAGGGGCTGTCCCCTCCTTAACGTTCCGGTCTTTACGCTAAAGTTTGACTCTTTGTCACAGTTCTACTTTTTAAAACAATAAAAAAACTTCAGCGTAAAGATCGGGACTTTGAGGAGGGATAGCTCCTTTCATATGCGTAAAAATTTCTATTCGCTTTAAGTTTTAATGTCGCTCTTTACTTTCAGTTGAAAAAAACTTGTTTTTTATTCAATTTCTGAACGTTTTTGAATTATTGCATGTTTTGATTTTGGCTCACCGCACATGAATAATTGAAACGAAATTTTGAAATTTTGAAATTTGGATATTTTTAAGGCACTGCACGCCCCAACAACACGTGGAATTTCAGTCAGTCCCTCCCTAAACCCCCTCCTAAACCCTACCTACCCCCCTAATTCCCCTAAACCCCCTTAACCCCCCACTGAGCCCCCCAGCTAACCCCCCAACCCCCCACCCTAACACAGCAACACGTATATAAGGTGCTAGTTTTTAACTGCGTATAGTTTTTTTTTAACCTTTTTTGAGTTTTTTCTTTTATTAATTTTTTTAGTTTTTTTCTTGTTTTCTTTTTTTTAAGTTTTTTTTTCTGTTTTCTTTTTTTAGTTTTTTCGTTTCGTTTTTTTCAGTTTTTTTTTTGGTTTTTTCCTTTTTTATTTCTGTTCTGTTTTCCTTTTAGTTTTTTTTTTTAGTTTTTTTATTTTTTTAGATTTTTTTCTTTTTTTCGTTTTTTAATTTTTTCTGATTTCTTTTTTTCAGTTTTTTTTAGTTGTTTTTAGTTTTTTTAGTTTTTCCTGTTTTTCTGGTTTGTTTTCTTTTTTCTTTTTTTTAGTTTTTGTGTTTTCTTTTCTTTAGTTTTTTTAGTTTTTTTTCTTTTTTCTAGTTTTTTGTAACATATATTGTAACAAACATTATATTTCAACGAACTTTCAACGAACTGTAACGAACTGTAGCAAGGAGCGACCCGGTTCAATAGTGACCGAAACTCTAAAACATGGAATTTTGATACCAATAGCCAAATCAAAAGAATGGCATTTTAATGCTGATTCTAAATATATAAGTTTAATCAAGTTTAGTCTTACCCATCAAAAGTTATGACCCTGAGAAAATTTGAACTATTTTAGAAAATAGGGGGAAACACCCCCTAAAAGTCATAGAATCTTAACGAAAATTACACCATCAGATTCAGCGTATCAGAGAACTCTACTGTAGAAGTGTCAAGCTCCTATCTACAAAAATGTGGAATTCCGCATTTTTTGCCAGAAGACAAATCACGGATGCGTGTTTATTTGTTTGTTTGTTTTTTTTTGTTTTTGTTTTGTTTTCCCAGGGGGGATCGTATCGACTCAGTTTTCCTAGAATTTTGCGAGAGGGCAAATTCAAACAGAAATGAAAAGTTCTAGTGCCCTTTTTAAGTGACTAGAAAATTGGAGGGCACATAGGGCCCCTCCCACGCTAATTATTTTCCCAAAGTCAACGGATCAAAATTCTAAGATAGCCATTTTATTCAGCGTAGTCGAAAAACCTTATATCTATGTCTTTGGGGCCGACTTACTCTCCCACAGTCCCAGTGGGAGGGGCTAAAAGTTACAAACTTTGACCAGGGCTTACATATAGTAATGGTTATTGTGAAGTGTACAGGCGTTTTCAGGAGGATTTTTTGGTTGGGGGAGGGGTTTAGAAGAGGGGGATTTGCTGGGGGAACTTTCTATCGAGGAATTTGTCATAGGGGAAGAAAATTCCCATGAAGGGAGCGCAGGATTTACTAGCATTATTTAAAAAAAAAACAATGAAAAAATAAATATGAAAAAGTTTTTTTCAGCTGGAAGTAAGGAGCAGCATTAAAATTTAAAACCAACAGAAATTATTACCCATATGAGGGGCTAACCTCCTCCTAATACTTCGCTCTTTACGCTAAAGTGTTTTTAGTAATGTCAACTATTTATTCTACGGCTTTTGTGATTCAGGGGTCATTCTTAATGAATTGGGACAAAATGCAAGATTTAGTGTAAAGAGAGAGGTACTGACGAGGGGGGAACCCTCTCATATATGTAATAAAACATGAGAATAAAAAGTTCTTTACGTAGGCTAATTTATAAGTTACGTATATCTTTTATTAATAAAAAGATTTGTAAAAAATAAAAAGTTCTAGTTGCCTTTTTAATTAACCAAAAAATTGGAGGACAACTAGGCTTCCTCCCCCGCTCTTTTTTTTCTCAAAATCATTCGATCAAAATTATGAGAAAGCCATTTAGCCAAAAAAATTAAATATGCAAATTTTGTTTTAATTATTCCTCTGCGGAGAGCCAAAATCAAACATGCATTGATTCAAAAACGTTCAGAAATTATATATAAAAAAAGTTTTTTCAACTGAAAATAAGGAGCGACATTAAAACTTAAAACGAACAGAAATTACTTCATATATGAAAGGGGCTGCTTCCTCATCAACGCCCCGCTCTTTACGCTAAAGTTTTTTACTGTTTTAAAAAGAAGAGTTGAGAGAAAGAGTCAAACTTTAGCGTAAAGAGCAGGACGTTGATGAGGATGGAGCCCCTTTCATATATGAAGTAATTTCTGTTCGTTTTAAGATTTAATGTCGCTCCTTACTTTCAGTTGAAAAAACTTGTTTTTTTTTATTTAATACGCCAAAAGCTTGGATTTTGTCCCAGTTCTTTAAGAATGACCCCTGAATCACAAAGGCCATAGAATAGATAGTTGAAATTACTAAAAATACTTTAGCCTAAGTAGCGAGGTGTTGAGGAGGAGTTTTAATGCTGCTCCTTACTTCCAGTTAAAAAAAAACTTTTTATTATGTATTGTCTCATTTTTTTTAAATAATGCTGCAAAACCCAGCGCCTCTTTTCTGGAAATCCTCTCCCTCATGTTAAGTTCCTTCATGGAAAGTTCCTCCCGCGTAACCCCCTCCCATCTCCCCCTAACCCCCCCCCCCTAACGTGAAAAAGTCTCCCTGAAAACGTATGTATAATTCCAAATAACCCATACTGTATGTAAACAATGGCCAAAGTTTGTAACCTGCAGCCCCTCCCCTGGGGAATGTGGGGGATTAAATCGTCCCCAAAGATTTAGTTATTAAGGTATTTAGACTATGCTGAACAAAATGGCTATCTGAAAATTTTGTTCCGGTTGCTTTGGGAAAAAAGTGAAAGCGGGAGGGGGCTTGGTGCCCTCCAATTTTTATTCACTTAAAAAGTACACTAGAACTTTACTAGGAATTTACAGCACGTTACCACGAACTGTTTGATTGTACGCTTCAATGACGCATATATTCAATCATCTTCTAGAATGGTCCATAGTTGGTTTTTATGCCCATGACACAGCCTACCGTTCTACTGAATGGACGGAATCCTATTTAAATTTAAGTTTTGTATAAGTCAAACAGTTCGTGGTAACGAACTGTAGTAAGGAGCGACCCGGCTCAATAGTAACCAAAACTCTAAAAAATGGAATTTTGATACCAATACCTACATCAAAAGAATTGCATTTTAATGCTGATTTTAAATATATAAGTTTCATCAAGTTTAGTCTTACCCATCAAAAGTTACGAGCCTGAGAAAATCTGCGTTATTTTAGAAAATAGGGGGAAACGCCCCCTAGAAGTCATAGAATCTTAACGAAAATCACACCATCAGATTCAGCGTATCAGAGAACCCTACTGTAGAAGTTTCAAGCTCCTATCTACAAAAATGCGGAATTTTGTATTTTTTGCCAGAAGGCAGATCACGGATGCGTGTTTATTTGTTTTTTTTTTCCCAGGGGTGATCGTATCGACCCAGTTGTCCTAGAATGTTGCAAGAGGGCTCATTCTAACGGAAATGAAAAGTTCTAGTGCCCTTTTTAAGTGACCAAAAAAATTGGAGGGCACCTAGGCCCCCTCCCACGCTAATTATTTTACCAAAGTCAACGGATCAAAATTCTGAGATAGCCATTTTATTCAGCGTAGTCGAAAAACCTTATAACTATGTCTTTGGGGACGAATTACTCCCCCACAGTCCCCATGGGAGGGGCAACAAGTTACAAACTTTGACCAATGCTTACATATAGTAATGGTTATTGGGAAGTGTACAGGCGTTTTCAGGAGGATTTTTTTGAGTTGGGGGAGGGTTGAGAAGAGAGGGATATGCTGGGGGAACTTTCCATCGATAATTTGTCATGGGGGAAGAAAATCTCCATGAAGGGAGCGCAGGATTTACTAGCATTATTTAAAAACACAATGAAAAAATAAATATGAAAAAGTTCTTTCAGCTGGAAGTAAGGAACAGCATTAAAACTTAAAAAAAACAGAAATTATTACCCATTTGAGGGGCTCACCTCCTCCTAATACCTCACTCTTTACGTTAAAGTATTTTTAGTAATTTCAACTATTTATTCTACGGCTTTTGTGATTCTGGGGTCATTCTTAATGAATTGGGACAAAATTTAAGCTTTAGTGTAAAGAGCGAGGATCTGACAAGGGGGCGAACACCCTCATATATGTAATAAAAATATGAGAATACAAAAGTTCTTTACGTAAGCTAATTTATAAGTTACGTAAATCTTTTACTAATAAAAATATTCGTAAAAAATTAAAAGTTAGTTGCCTTTTTAATTGACCAAAAAATCGGAGGGCAACTAGGCTTCCTCCCCCGCTCTTTTTGTCTCAAAATCATTCGATCAAAATTATGAGAAAGCCATTTAGCCAAAAAAAAAAAAATGCAAATTTCGTTTTAGTTATTCCTCTGCGGAGAGCCAAAATCAAAACATGCATTGATTCAAAAACGTTCAGAAATTAAATAAAAAAAACAAGTTTTTTTAACTGAAAGCAAGGAGCGACATTAAAACTGAAAACGAACAGAAATTACTTCGTATATGAAAGAGGCTGCTTCCTCATCAACGCCCCGCTCTTTACGCTAAAGTTTTTTACTGTTTTAAAAAGAAGAATTGAGAGACAGAGTCAAACTTTAGCGTAAAGAGCGGGGCGTTGATGAGGAAGCAGCCTCTTTCATATACGAAGTAATTTCTGTTCATTTTCAGTTTTAATGTCGCTCCTTGCTTTAAGTTAAAAAAACTTGTTTTTTTTATTTAATCTAAACAAGAAGACAGAACATCGTAGCAGTGAATTCAAAGCACTAGATTTTTAAACAGAAGGTTTGGTTGCATAAGCCATTGGCTGCTTTCGTAAATTAAATTTCAAGAGCCTATATCCTATCTTAGCAATGTTTGGATTTATACTCAGACTTGTTTAAGAGATTGACTCTAGTGTTCTACTAGCAATTTAGTAGTCTTCAGTGAGAGTTTTGGTCCTTTAAAATCAGGAAGAGGTATTCCTGAGATTGGATATTGCATAGTGGGGCCATGAAGCTGTGTAGAGCACAACTGTTGATGGTGTTGATGTTGATGGTCTCATTAATATACTGTCCGTGAGTCGTCAGCTATGAGAAGTGAAAGAATTTGTTTTGTGGTGTGATAATTGCTCGGCCCAAAACAAAACTGGATTATGTTTTGTGCAGTTGTTTGCATTGTGAATCAGAGTTGGGGACCCAACATCCTCAGCTTGAAATACCTTACCAAGGGTCATACATATGTAACGGCGTACGCTATCCATGCCTGCGTCGAAAAGAAGATAAGAAATCAGGTTGCTACCGAGGATTAGAAGGATCTAGTAATCCTGATGTAAAATTGCCGGAGAAACACTCGTGTAAAGGTTCTGGGCACAACCGATGCTTTTCAATTCGAAAATGAGAAGTCAACTAAAAAGGGATGCGAAAAGGATTCGGTCGCGCTGAAGAGAATAAACAAATACAACGTAGAGACAATAGGGAAAATTTCAAGACAGTGGAAATTATTTCTGTAGATATTTCGGCCCTATGTCCAAGGGCCGTCTTCAGCACAATACAAGAATAAGAGAGAAACTATATATATATATATAAAAGAACTTACATCAAATTGTGAGGATTAAAAACTAAATAATTAAAAACACTTTTTAAAACTTTTTTTTAAAAAATAGCCCTAGCATCCTTACTTCAACGAAGTTGAACTTCCTGGTTGAGTCCTGGTTGAACTTCGTTGAAGTAAGGATGCTAGGGCTATTTTTTAAAAAAAAGTTTTAAAAAGTGTTTTTAATTATTTAGTTTTTAATCCTCACAATTTGATGTAAGTTCTTTTATATATATATATAGTTTCTCTCTTATTCTTGTATTGTGCTGAAGACGGCCCTTGGACATAGGGCCGAAATATCTACAGAAATAATTTCCACTGTCTTGAAATTTTCCCTATTGTCTCTACGTTGTATTTGTTTGTTATGGAAAGGCAGTGTGGTCTTCGTCGCTATTTTCGCTGAAGAGAATTGTTCAAGCTACTTTTCAAAAGGGTTAGAAATACTTACTCTACAAGTACGATTTCGACAAAACTTCATACCGTTTTGATTTCCTGAAACAGAAATCGAAGCGCGTGAGAGATTTGGCAAAGAACATCTTTGGTCTAAGAGGGATTAAAAAAGACTATTCCCACACTTTTCTGATGAGCAGAAAAAGCGATTTTGGCTTTACTTGCCACTGAATGAAGGATCACCCGAACTAACCACACGTTTTGAAGGATGCCAAAGTGGTGATACTCAAACAACAACCAAATAAGCTACTTTGTTTTGTTTTTTTCTTGTAGGTTCGAGTAAAAGACCCTAAATAAATTTTTGCAATAATTATAACAACTTTTTTTTCGTTGTGGAATATGACGAAGCATAAGCTTGAGCATCTTTTGCATCCTTTTTTTTGCTTTATTCGAAGTTCTTCCAAGAAGCTGCTCCAATGATTGAGTTCCTTATTTTTTACTTTTGTATTATTTGAATTAAAACAATTGTATTATCTGAAATCCTGAAGTATAAAAAGAGAAAGAAGAGACTACGAATAGGTAGAATCAGTAGAGGTTGAGTTTCAAAGTGCTCGAGTTTCAGAGGTTGAGTTTCAAGGATGGTCTTTAAGAGATTGGATACATAAAGGAAGTTCAGATACGCTCAGTCCAATAGAAAGAACAAAAATAGCTATATTCCGGCAGGTTCTTGCAATTGATTTTGTAGTGAACCAAGGAAAAGAAAACAGGAAGCTAGTGTGAATAAGTAGGACTGGATCAAGTCTCTCGCACTTCGACGGAGCGGAGGTCGGAGGTAAATTACATTTCGAAATGAATTTTGAAGGCAGCTATAGAGCAAAATGACCAGATTCTTTCAGGCTATGTTTCGCTTTAGAACGATAGGACGAGGATTATCTTATGGAGTTATAACATAGGGACATTGTGTTTTTCTCTTTTTTTGCCATGGAAAAAGGAGATATATGCCACAAAATACAATTTTCATTGAGGTCTCTCGCAGTTCAACTGGACGGAGGTCGAAGGTAAATTACATACCAAAACGGTTCCTCGGAGGTAGCTATATCTGGAAGTGCGAAAATAACGGCCAGTTTCCTTCAATCTTGTTGCAATTGAAAATGATAGGAGAGCATTTTCTTATAGAGTTACAGCAAGAAGACCTGCCGTTTATATACTTTTTTGTCAAAAAAATAGGAGACATAAGCTATAAAATCGAACAATTTTGAATTTACTCGAAACACTTGAATTTAATTTATATTACTAAAAAGAGCATAAAAATTTGGTTTAAAAGATGTTCGCTTTATCTCAATTAGCCCCATACTTCAGACAACCACAGCCAACAAATTTTTTCTTGGCTCTCCTGAACAGTTAAGAAATGGCATATGCCGCACTTTCTATTATCACAGCCAAGAATCTGTAATCTATTTTCGTAAACCAATCACAACATTCTTAATTCGATGAATTTTTGCCTGCTTTGTAAACCATCTTATCCTGCTATGGCATTTGAGATGGATCTGGTTATTTTATTATTTTAACAATGTTTTTAAGATGTTTTTTAACAATATTTTTTAAATAAATAAATATAGCATTTCAGGGAATTCAAATTCAGTAGTATACTTAGTACTGATGAGTTGTGAGTAATTATTGAAACTACATTGTACACTTACTCGAACTACAACAACATTTTATAACGACTTACATTTATTAGGGATAACTCTGCATGAATTGAGACCTTTATTTTTAACTTGGGCAATATTGGTTTTTCCTATGTGATTGGATAGATTATTCAGGACAGGACCTTGTTAAAGTGCTTGTTTATTTTTATTGCTAAATTAGGAAAACACATTTTTTTTTTTAAACCAATTACTTACCTTTAATCCACAATAAGAATGTAAGATTGTGAAAAAGTTTAAGCACATTGAATCTGAAAATTAAATTGTCCTACTGCTTGCAGAAGTCCAGGAAAAAGCGAATAAAGATATATACGTCCCCTTTTTGAATGTTCTATTGCCTAGTTAACAAAATGCTGTCAGCTTAATTTTTCTTCGGATGTAAATGACCGTGAAAACAAGCGAGCGGGATCGGATAATTTGGACCGTAAAGTAACTTTATCAAAACAAATTGATTAATTTTTTTATTTTTATTTTTTTTTTTCAAAGCAACTCAGGATCATACGGAATCCTATACTACGTCATACATTGCTTGAATGAACAAAAATATTATAGTTTACGGACGAGTATCTCCATAATTTTATTTCATACCAAATAGGATAATTTTAAACTTTTTTTAATCATATGCATTTGCAAGAGTGCTTAATCCAATACTAGCTACTAATTTTCAAAAATTTTGATCATGAATTAAGATTTAAAAAGCATATAAGGTTTACTAATATTTGAACATCTATTACTGCTAGGAAAGTGATAAATGTGAGATCAATAAATTCATGAAAACTACATTTATTTAGCTCAGTACTATAATAATTATTAGACTAACTTAATATTGATTTAGGAAGATGTACAAGAACTAAGTCCAAGATCCAAAGGTGTGCAGGTTAGGGTCACAGATTTAACCTGAGTGGTGGTAATTATGGATGAAATGGCTGTCAAGGTCTGAGTAACAGTATGGATCAAGCTCAATGCTTTTATGAATCTTGGCTCATTTCCAGTTAAATCACGAGAACTTTCAATTTCAGCAACTGCAGCTTCGTTTGTCCTGTAAGAAAGCAAGCTTACTAGACAACCGAAAGTAATTAACAGTAAAATAAATTTGCTAAGAAAATACATTTTTTAAAGATACATTTATCAAGATCTATATTAATTTTACTGTTTTTGTAAAGAATATTTAAGCATTAGTGCGCATCAATCTTATTTCTTAGTATTTTTAATAACGCTTCTAATTCGAAATGACGCTATTCGGTGTAGCTTAGTTAACGTTTAAAAATCCCATTACGGTAAAAATATCAATTAGGTTAAGATAATTAAAAAACACTAAATTTGAAATAGGGAGGTAATTACAACAAGGCTTCGACTTATAGCTTGTTTTTTATAGCGTGCAAGACTCAAGTCCAAGTCTAAGTCCAGAACTAAGTCCAAGATCTAATGGAGTGCATGTAAGAAACACGGATTTGACCTGAGTTGTGGTAAATATGGTTGAAATCGCAGTCAACGTCTCAGTAATAGTGTGAATCAAGCTCAGTCCGAATCTTGGCTCTATTTCAATTAATTCACGAGAACTTTCAATTTCAGCAATTGCAGCTTCGGTTGCTCTGTAAAAAATCAGACTTACTAGACAACTAAGCATAAATAATGACGAATTTATTAATAAGAAACAATAATATTTTTCTCCAGGAATTCCCATTTGAGCAAAAGTATGAGTAAACCTTAATTACTTCAAAAATTGACCTTTCGAATTCCAGCGCGAATTAAGCACAATTCTCAGTATCTTGATGCTTATTGTGGTAATTTTTTTTTACCTTAAAATGGTGCAAATCAATTTTAAAAAAAAATATTTTTAAAATCGAAATTTTATTAATAGAGAGAAACAGGGTAATTGTTTTTTCAATAAAACGACAAAATTCTGGTAACGAGCTTCGGATTTAATATGAGGTTATTTACTTTTTAAAAGTACCCATAGGTATGATATTATCTTGATTTATTGGCCAAGATAATAACTCATTGTTTATTTTTAACTATTAATAACAGTCTGGATAAATTTGAATTTATTAAACAATAAAGTTTGTGTGACAGCGTGAATAATCTCTGTGGTACTTGCCATCTTTCCAACCATTGCTTCCTTTTCCCTTTAAGAAAATAAGCATAGTCATAAAAAATTCATTTAAAATAGTGAAACTGTTATACGATTCAGCATTATGAAGATATGTAATTTAATAGTAGCATTTTATAGTAGGAAACAATTAACAAAAAGATGGCTTTTTAATCCTTTTTAGTTACAGCATGATTCAAGCTCAGTTTGTTTAGAATTTAAGATGAATTTAGCCAAATATATAAGTTTGAGCTAGCTTAATTCATGAGAGTTTGAAAATTTTTAAATAGTGTTTTATATTATAATAGGTTAAGTAAATCATAATCCAGTTTCAAAAATTACACGTTTGAGTTTAATTTAATTTTATAAGTATTGCAGTTTGAGTGATAGTGTAAAATAAAGCTTAGCTATTGAGCGGTTTCAAATTCTGTAGCTATATTTCTGTTTTCGTCTGTGAGAAAACAACTTACTAAACAAAGAAACATAAAAAATAATGAAGTTATGTTTATTAATATACAGCTAACAAACAGTTTAACAGGGACTAATTCCAAGATTCAACGGGGTACAGGTCAGGGTCACTGATCTGAACTGTGTGGTTGTGATAATGCTTGAAATTGCTGTCAGCGTTTGAGTAACAGTGTGAATCAAGCTTAATCCCAATCTTGCCTCTTTTTCAGTTAATTCACGAGAAGTTTCAATTTCTTCAACTGTGCCTTGGTCTGCTCTGTAAGAAAATACGCTTACTGAAGAGTTAAACGAAACGATTTCTTTTTCTTTTTCTTTTTTAAGGTTTAGTGATTATGTTATGAGAATATATGTTGTTTAACATGGGTTTGAGTCCAAGATTCCGCAGTGTGTTCGTCAAGGTAATTGACCAAACATAGGTGGTTATTCTTATACTTGAATGTGCCGTTAACGTTAAACCCGTGATTCCCAACATGGATCGCTGGTCCCATCGATAGGGCATTGCGATATTTTGGTGAGTTATGGAAAGATATATGAAAAGATACATAAAGTGGAAAAGAGGCATATGATAGTATTACAATGACTTTATACATTGCATAAAATGTATTGAATTCATATTCATAATGTATGAAGACCATATTTTTCATTAGTATAGGATATAGATAACTTCGAAGACCACACTGCCTTTCCATGACGAAAGTAAAACAGTTCAAAATAGGGATGATACCTTTTTATTGACATTGAATAGATATAAAATTATTTAACTGGATATTTCGAACACATATACATTGTTCATTATCAGCAGTAAAACTCTGATGATGGTGAACACTGTATATGTGTTCGGAATATCCGGTTAAATAATTTTATATCTATTCACTGTCAATAAAAAGGTATCATCCCTATTTTGAACTGTTTTACTTTCGTATAGGATATGTAAAGAGGACGGCCCCAAAAATATACCATGTTAATAGTTTTGTAAATTACCTTTAGGTGAATGAATATAAACTTTCGAATAACAAAATTTAAATCTCACAAGGGGGGTGTTAGGATTTTAGAATTGCCTTGGTAAGGCATGACCCGAAACCCGTTGGGGACCACTAAATTAAAGCATCAGTGTGAATCGATTTCAGTCAAAACCTTGACTTCATTTTCCTTGTAATGAGTTATTGAAGGTTTCGCTTTTTAATGCTTCACATTTATTTGTACTATAAGCAGACAATTTTCTTGTGTAACTAACTATTCACTAAAAAAAGAAACTTAAGTAAATTTTAGACATGTTTAAATAATGTATAATCCCAATAATATAATGATATAACACAAATTATGTCACTACTGTAGAAATAGACGTCAAGTGAAAGTGAAGGTAGGCATTGCTTCTTAAAACAACAGAAATCATCCTATATCTTAGCGGGATAATGCTCAGTTTAATCCATTACTAATTATATTAAATTGAGCCGGTGCTTTACTGAAGCCTTTAGAAGAATTTATATTTGGTTGTTTTTTAAAGCAAGTGCGAATAATCTTTGAAGAATTAAGATAAAAATAAAGGTTATTCCATCACATCACCCATTAATTACACCGCTAATAGGTGAGAGCGAGGCGTAATTTATGAGCACGTTTAAAGGTTGACGAGAGCAGAAGTCCCCTTCCCCATGCATATAGGAAATCTCTGGTATTTTCAATTTTATCTTATGATTGTAGGAAAAAAATCGGTTAAAAATATCCATTTTTATTCGTTTATAGTACCATATTAAGAATAATTCAAACCATAAATGACGTAGTAACCCTTTCTGTCATGTATAAAATCAAATATATTCTTCATAAGAAATTGAGTGTCCTATCACAATCACAATCCCCCAATTTAGCATTGTCGATAAACTTTTTAATAACAAAGTCCCCACAAAAAGGATTATTTAGATATATTTTTCTTTGGAACTACAATAACCTTTTCACATGCTTCAATGAGGTCATTCGTCACCTTTATGGTCTTTTTCCCTGTGTGTAAGTTAAACTTCAAATGACAATGCTTTGATATATAAAGACTACGTTCTGCTCCTAAAGCATTCGACGTCTTCAATTTGAGAGGAGCTATCACCTGCTCAACATCAATTATTTCAAACAGTGGGGCTAATAAGGAGGTGATGAAGGGCATTTACTCTCTAATCTCTTTGTCTTCCTATATTTTAAAAAATGCTTTCTTTTTGTGCATTTTTATTGGAACTATCTTTTTGCCATTTTCCATGAGAAAATTGGATGCTTGTTGGTTATTGGAAACACATTCAAGGATTATGCTGAGGTTGCATCTTAGAAAACCGGTTTCATAACTACAAAAAAAGTGACGGATGATACAATACATTGGACTTAGACAAAATTGATTGGAAGTGTATAATTTGGGCTATATATTCTAACATCATGGTAGCGGTGAGGGTTAGGCTAGTTTACTTTAGGTTGGGTTAGGTGAGGTTTAAATAATTTTGTTTCTAAAGAATTATTTTATCACCATATTTTGTTATTGTTCACTAGGATTAACCTAACGTCACTTTAGGTTTCTAATAACCAAAACGTGCCAAAAACTAGAAACGGGACATTTTTACCCTCTGCCCTGGATATTAAGACATATTCCCTCCCCCACCCCGTGTCAATTTTTGTGAATTGATGCTACTGGGTTCAAACACATTTTAAAATAAAGAGATGCCAGGGTGTTTTTTACATCCTCTAATTTAAAATTGTTGCTCTCTGCCTTGTTTACAAAATAGTTTATGTTTTTTATGGTGTTAACCACAGCATAAGTTTATCTGACAACCGAAGCATATGATGAAAATGTGCCATGAATAGGGACTACTGTGGGTTTTTGTGGTTCCCCAAACGAGTCGTTTGAAGTGCAAAATGGTTATATACCCTTAAATAGTAGTACCCCACCTATATATCCTACTGTACATTTCATTGTGTATGTGATTAGAATATTCACTTACTGGCTAAGTGCAACAGCCGCAGTGACATCTTCTTTGGCTGCAATAGCAGATGGCAACAAAATTCCTTTTAATGATTCGTCAAATGGGTTTTCAAAAGACCAGCGTCTCTTTCTGCAAGCGGACGCTGAATTGACGAAGATCGTGTTTGTTCCAAGGTATGCATCAGAAGAAAATGTGCCAGTTGAAAACACTGGTATAAGACCCGAAACAACGGTGTAGCACCATGTTTGAAGACCCCCCGAAGTGGTGCTTGTTGTTATAATTAGGTTTGTAACTGTTTTTGTGACAAAAATGAATCTCTCTTGGCCATCTACACCTTCTGCCATTGTGCTTTCAATTTCCACTGCTGCACTTGGCGCAAAAGCCACGCTGAGGGATAATAGAACTACCCACATCTGAAACATAATAAAAGGGATGTTAGATATGTACTGAGCAACGATAAAAAAAATGGGGAAACCATCCCCTTCTCCATGTTAATGACATTTGATTTTATTCACTTAGTCTCCCTACCGAGGTCCTAGGTGCCACAAAAGGCATGGGAGGACATAAGACAGGACCATATCCAAGGGGGCAGCATTGTTTGAAACTAGCCTTGCTAGTTTATATATATATATATATATATATATATATATATATATATATATATATATATATATATATATATATATGTCCATGGATTATTCTTTATGGTTGATTGTGTGTGGCTATGCTGTTTGACCTATGTGATTGTATGGATGAGTAGGGTTAAGGCCTCATTCAAGTGCTGGTCTATATTAATCACTAATTTAGGAAAACAGTCTTCCTTTTCTCCTTCTGTCTCTTTTTTTTTTTTTTTTTTTTTTTTTTTTTTTTTTTTTTTTTTTTTTTTTTTTTTTTTTTTTTTTTTTTTTTTTTTTTTTTTTTTTGTGTTTGTGCTGTAGCATTGGTGATTTCTCTTTTCATGATATATATATATATATATATATATATATATATATATATATATATATATATATATATATATATATATATATACAATTTATATTTCTTAGAGTTTCTCCTTGTCTCGCATATTTTACGTTTGCAACCCTATTTCAAACTTATCAACTCTATATAGTCAGTGTGTACTTCCACCAAAGTTTTGTATGACTTGAACAAAAATAACAAAATTACAAGTAAAATGTTTTTTATCTTTTGTAAAATTATTTTTGTAAGCCCCCTTCTTTCACAAGCCATTGACCCTTCCCCCTTAGGCTAGAATCTTTGATACGGCAATGATCTATGGTCAATGGTTTCATTCTCTTGGTTTATTTAGTCGGGTATTATACCTTGCGTTTTGAGAGGTGAATAGTTCTACTTCTATCTCTAAAACCTTGACTTGATGAAAAAAAAAACTCACCGTATATGAGAGGCACTTTTTTCTCCTCAATCCCTCGCTCTTTACACTGATGTTTTAAGTCTTGAAAAAATTTTATTGATACTTTAAAAAGCTTTTTATCCCAAATAAACAATCTTTTGTTTCTCGAGTCGTTCTTAAAGGATTAGTACAAAAAGTAAAGATCGAGGAATTGAGGAGAGGGCATACCCCTCGTTTTAAGCTTTAATGTTGCACACCTACCTTAATTTCAGGTGAAAAATTCCTTTATTTAGTTTCTGATTAAATCATGTCATGAAATCCCACAAACCCATTAGAATTTTCTTTGAAATTCGCCTCCCCCTAAAAACTTTATTTTTGGTATGAAATTTTCCCCTTGAAAAATTCCCTTCCTTGCAATTAATTGCTCCCCGAGAAATTTCTGTATTTTTCTCATCAGTAAATACCTTATGCAAACAATGAGCAAGTTTTATAACTAACACACTTTCTCCCTTGGGATTTAGGTGGTCATATGATCCGAAAAGGGCATAGTTATTGGACCTTTGAACTATATTGAAAAGTGTCTATCTCAGAATTTTTTGGATGTCTTTGAGAAAAAAGGGAATAGATGGGGAGCTAGTTTCCCTCCAGTCTTTTTCGTCACTTGAAATTTCTTTATCAAAGATCCCTCTTCCGATCTTCTATGGATATTGGTTCAATACGGTCAACCCTGAGAAAAAGCCACAGCAAATAAATACGCGTCAGTAGTCTTTCTTCCTAAAAAAAAATACACAAGTCGTCATTTTTGTTGATAGGAGCTTGAAATATCTAAGATAAAATTCTATGATACAAGGAATCTGATGTGTCAATTTCATTTCGATCCTTTGACTTGTTGAAGATGAATCTCCTTTTTGAAAATCGGATGAAATCGTGAAATATTAGACTGGTACAAAAAAAGAAATGTATGATTGGTAAAAGAACGTCTATAGTCAAAACCAAATAAACTCATGACATTTCAGGGCGGTAAAAATAGCTATAGTAATATCCCTAAGACGATCAGTTTACAACAGTTTAAAATAGCTCAAAACTGGCGATCAGCGTCACCTAGCTGCTTTTGAAACCGAATTCCTCCGATGCATCACTCATATCACCTAATACGACAAAGTGTCCAACTCCAAGCTTCTCCATAATCTGAAAGTAAAACTCACCTTGCAGGGTAAAATAAAACTACATCTACTCTTATAGCTAGGACATACTCAACACATGGCTAGCACTCGTCTTCCAAAGATAACCTTCGATGGAGTCTAGTCCTTATCAAATAGTTCGTGGTAAAGAGCTATAGGAAGGTTAAAGTTTGACTCTGTCAAAACTCTACTTTTTAAAACAATATAAAAGCTTTAGCGTAAAGAGCGAGGGGTTGCGGAGGGGACAGCCTTTCGTACACGTGGTAATTTCTGTTCGTCTTAAGTTTTAATGTTGCTCCTTGCTTGCAGTTAAAAAAACTTGTTTTTTTATATTTAATTTCTGAACGTTTTTGAATTAATGCAAGTTTTGATTTTGGCTCACCGCACATGAATAATTAAAATGAAATTTGCATATTAATCTTTTTTTTGCTAAATGGCTTTCTCACTGTTTTGATGATTTTGATAAAAACAAAGGGTGGGGGAGGAGGCATAGCTACCCTAACATACTTAACTGACATAACAAACTTCTATATTTGTGTATTCTTATTACGCATATGAGGGGGTTTGCCTCCTCGTCAATACCTCGCTCTTTACACTAAAGCTTGAACTTTATACCAAGTCTTTAAGAATGACCCCTGAATCACCAAGGCCGTAGAATAAACAGTAGAAATTACTAAAAACAAGATAGCGTAAAGAACAAGGTATTGTGGAGGAGACGAACCTCCTTATATACGTCAAATTTGTATGTCCGTTTTAAGTTTTAATGCTACTCATTACTTCCAGGTTAAAATTTTTTTATTTATTTTCTCATTGTTTTATTATTTTTTTTAATAATGCAAGAAAATCCTGCTCCCCCTTTACGGAAATTCTCATCCCTCTTGATAAATTCCTCCATGGAAAAATAATCCCACGTAATTCTCTCCCTCGACCCACTCCCACCCTAAAGCAAAAAAGTCCCCCTGAAAATGTCTGTACACATCCTAATAACTATTACTATATGCAAACAATAGTCAAAGTTTGAAACTTGCAGCACCTCCCCCAGGGACTTTGGGGATTAAGTCATTCCCAAAGACATATTTATTAGGTTTTGGACTTAGTTGAGCTGAATGGTTACCTCAAAATTTTTTTCCGGTGACTTTGGGGAAAAAATGTGCGTGGGAGGGAGCCTAGCTGCCCTCCAATTTTTTGGTTACTTAAAAAAGGCACTAGAACTTTTAATATCCGTTAGAATGAGCCCTCTTGCAACATTTTAGGTCCACTGGGTCGATACGATCACCCCTGGGAAAAAAAAGAAAAAAATAAAACACGCATCTGTGATCTGTCTTCCGGCAAAAAATACAGAATTCCATATTTTTGTAGATAGGAACTTGAAACTCTTGCAGTAGAATTATCTGATACTCTGAATCTGATAGTGTTATTTTTGGTAAGATTCTGTGATTTTTAAGGGGGTGTTTCTCCCTATTTTCTAAAATAAGGCAAATTTTCTAAGGCACGTAACTTTTGACGAGTAAGTCTAATCTTGATGAAGCTTATATATTTAAAATCAGCGTTAAATGTGATTCTTTTGATTTAACTATTTGTATCAAAATTTGGTTTTTTAGGGTTTCGGTTACTATTGAGCCCGGTCGCTCCTTACTAGTTCATTACCGCGAACTGTTTGATAAGGGCTAGACTCCATCGAAGGTTATCTTTGGAAGACGAGTGCTAGCCATGTGTTGAGTATGTCCTAGCTATAAGAGTAGCTGTAGTTTTATTTTACCCAGCATGGTGAGTTTGACTTTCAGATTATGGAGAAGCTTGGAGTTGGACATTTGTCGTGGTAGGTGATACCAGCGATGCATCGTACGGATTTGGTTTCAAAGATAGTTAGGTGACACTGATTGCCCGTTTTGAGCTCTTTTAAACTGTTTTAAACTGATTGTCGTAGGGATATTGTTATAGCTATTTTTACCACCCTGAAATTTCATACAAATGAGTTACTTTGGTTTTGACTATAGACGTTCTTGTACTCATCATGCATTTCTTTTTTTGTACCAGTCTAATATTTTGCAATTTTTTTCCGATTTTCAAAAAAGAGATTCATCTTCACAAAGTCAAGAATCTGAATGAAATTGACGCATCAGATTCAGCATATCACAATATATATCCTACCGTAGAAATTTCCCGCTCCTATTGACAAAAATGGTGACTTCTGTATTTTTTCGCCGGAAGAAACATCACTGTCATTTATTTGTTTACTGTAGATTTTTCTGAGGATTTATCGTATTAAACCAATAGCCCTAGAATATAGCAATAGTCTATGGTTGACACTATCCCCCAGAGTCCTGGGAGAAGGGCTCTAAGTTAAGCGCCAGGGACATAAAAAGTTTTTATAGAATGGGTGGTTATGTTTTATTCAGATGGGTTTCATTTAATTTAAATTGGAAATTGTTTTTGAGAGTCGAAGTGATTTGAGTGATTTGACTCCTCCCCCCCCCACACTCATCATTTTCCATAACAAATATCCAAACTTAGTTTTGAGACACAAATTTTTTTTAGTATCGTTGAAAGGCTCAGTTAGTTTGCGTTTGGGGATATCACCCCCACCCGCCCAACGCCTAAGGACAAGGGCTACAAGTTATGCAACTTGTTCATTGTTTACATATAGTATATGTTATTGAGATAAAGGTATAATTGTTTAACTTTTACTTTCCCAAAACGAGGGGTATTAAGATGAGTCTCTCAGGAAATGTGGAGGGGAGTGTAGAACTACTATATCATACTACTATATGTTTTATGGGTTGTCAAAAGGGTGTAACTCGGGAATAACTGAGTATATTAATTTGGAACTTTCAGGAAATGATAAGAGAGATGATCAATTGACCAAAAAGACAATATTTGAACGCTACTACTACAACTGCTGCTCCTCATACTGCTACCAAAATTACTATTACTACTACCACAACTATCACTAAAACTAATACTTCTGCAGCGAGTACTACTAAAGCTGAGGATTTTGAAAAAAAATATCTGAGGAAACGTTGAGGGGAAAGTTAAACTAAATCAAGATATACTTTTTGTATCCAGATTGCTGCATAGAAAAAATAAATTTTAATTGTTTTTACTTTTACAAATTTAATAAATCAAGCATAATTAACATTTTAAGGAACAATATCAGCATATGCATATAAAACTGACAATGCACATTCATCTGTACTTTTTCAGTAAAATGCAAATTATATTCTGGCCTTGGGAAGAATAGGGGTTTTGAGTCCTATTCATGTTAATTTTTTTTTTTTTTTTTTTTTAGCTTGACTGGGTTTTTTTTATTGTAATTTCTATTCGTTTTGGGTTTCATTTATTTATCGATGGAGATTTTTGGTAGCTTTACACTTGGTAGATTACTTAATTTAATTTTTTCTCATTTTCTTTAAAAGAAATTTTTAATTTTCTTAGAAAAACTTCTTTTGTGGAAAAGTTTTTTTTTAATTAATTACAATAAATAACCAAGTCAAACTCAATACAAGCAGAAATCAACATGAGTAGGGATGACAACCGCCAAGCCTTCTCAAGACCGGAACATAATTTGCACTTTACCGAAAGAAATATATGTATTTTAAATGTTATGACTCTTTATTTTTTAAATCAGATATTATTAAGACTTTAAGAAATACATATTAGTATATGAATATTAAACTGACAATGGATATTCAGCTGTATTCCTGTATCATTAGGAAAAGGGGCATTGAAAGCGACATTAAAAATTAAAACGAACGGAAATTATTCCGTACATGAAAGAGGTTGTCCCCTCTGTAACGCCTCGCTCTTTACGCTCGCTCTTTTCGCTCTTCAGCAAAATTGCTATAGCAAAATTTCAATCAGAAACATTTGGCGACAAGAGGGGTAGTTGGGGGGAGGGGTTAGGGTAGGTTGAACTTCATCACTATTGACTCTTAAAAGGAAATTAGAACTGCAAATCTCAGTCAAATGATCCACTTCTAAGGTTTATACAGCCATTCCTTCCATAATCACCGTAAATGCCCTAAGGGCATAGTCTACCACTCTTGCCCTCAGACTCTGCTGGTTTGCATAAACCTCAAAAGCCTTGCTATATGATCTTTGAAATATTTCGAATAAAAGGAGTGTCTCAAAATACCTATTGGATGCATCTCGGGAAACACAGCATGTTTGTGTGCGTGGATGTGCATGTGTGTGGGGGGGGGGGGGAGGTAGCTTTGCTCTGATCACTTTGAATCTTTTTGAAAAAGGATACTAGAACTTACGATTACCAATCCAGTGAGTCCCCTCCAAAGTATATACGATCACCTTTTCTATAAGAACCTTCTGTGCCACCAGGGCATAACTTACAACCCTTGCCCTGAAACCTATAGGGGGGGTGTCTTCCTTGCAGACATTATTTACGGACCCTTCAACTACAATGAACGAAATTGTTATATCCATATTTTTACTAAGGTGTTAAGAGAAATGATGAATGTGGAGGGGGAGGGGCCAGTTTCTCTCAAATCCCTGTGACTCTTGAAATGGGCAATTTACTTCCAATTTCAAATAAATGAGCCCCATCTGAACTTTATACGACCGCCCATTCCATAAAAACCTTTAATGCTTTTGTGACATAACTTACAATCCTATCTAAAGGCGCTGATGGGGTATTGTCAAAACTACAGGCGTCATTATATGTTTTTCGGACTATTTTGAACAAAATTGCTATCTCACAATTCCAATAAGATGCGTTTAATGAAAAGGGGGTTGTCGGAGAGAGGGTAGCTAAATTTCTTCCATCACTTTGACGCTTAAAAAGGAACTAGAACTTCCAATTTGCAAACAAATGAGCCTCTTCTAAAGTTAAACAACAATAAAAATAAAAATGAATGAACTTTTCATCTAAGTACTAAATTACAAAAACTATAAATACACACAATCGCCCGGGGAACCATACCTTCCATAAAACTTTTAAATGCCGTGTGGCATAGCTTATAACCGTCACACCCAGGCTCTGATGGTTTGAATCAACCCCAAAAGTCTTGTTATATGATCTTAGGACTGTTTTGAATAAAATGACTATGTCAAATTTTTTTTCGATGTATTTCGACAAAACACAACGTATTGGGGGGTGGGGGTAGCTGCTCTGTCGTCACTTTGTCTCTTAAAAAGGGCACTAGAAATTCAGATTACCAATCCAGTGAGGCCCCTCCAAAGCATATATGACCAACCTTTCTATAAGAACCTTATATGTCCCTGGGGGTGTAACTTGCAACTCTTGCTCTGAGAGCAGTGGGTGGGGGTTTCTTCCTCAAAGACATAATTTCCAGACCCTTCAACTACAATGAATAAAATTACTATCTATAATTTTTGATTGGACATCTGTGAGGAAATGATGAGCGTGGGGGATATTCACTCTCAAATCACTTTTGACTCTTAAAGATGGCAATATAACTTTCAATTTTAAATCAAATGAGCGCCGTGTGAAGTTTATACGACCATCCATTCTATAAGAACCTTGTGTGCCCCCAGGGCATGACTCAAAACCATATCTACAGGGCACTGGGTGGCTGTGTCAACCCTAGAGACAGTGCTATATTCTCTGTTGACTATTTTGGGAAAAATCACTATCTCAGAATTTTAATCAGATTCGTTTGGTGAAGATTTGTAGTCAGGGGTAGGGGGTGTAGCTGCCCTCCATCACTTTTGACTCTAAAGGAAACTAGAACTTCTAATTTTCAACATATTGAAACTCTTTTAAAGCTTATACAACCATCCCTTCCACAAAAACCTTTAATGCCCCCGGGCATAGCATAAAACCCTTTCCCCTGGCTCTGGGGGTTTGTTTCAACCCCTAAGGCCTTGTTATATGATATTTTGACTATTTTGAATAAAGTGACTATCTCAAAATTTCAATTAGATGCATTTCGACAATAAAACGTGTGTTTGTGGGGGGGGGGGGGGGGGTGTAGCACTCCGATCACTTTGACTCTTAAAAGGGGCACTAGAGCTTCTGATTACCAATACAATGAGCTCCCTCCTTGTCATCCTTAAAGACATAATTTCCGGAGCTTTCAACTACGTTTAATAAAATGTCTATCTAAAAATTGTGATCGAAAGTATTTGGGAAAACGGTGAGCGTGGGCCCCAATCAAGTGAGCCTTTTTTGAAATTTCTATGAAAAATTTTCTATAAAAAACCTTATATACACTGAGGGCATAACTTACAACCCTTGTTCCAAGGGCTGTGGGGGGGGGGGGGGTTCATCTTCAAAGACGAAATTTCCAGACCTTTCGATTACGTTGAACAAAATGGCTATATCCAAGTGGTTGTCGGAAGTATTTGGGGGAGTGATGAACGTGGAGGGGGGTATTGACCCTCAGATAACTTTCGACTCTTAAAAAGAGCACTAGCCCTCTCAATTTTCAATCAAATTAGCCCTTTTTGAAGGTTCTACGACAAAACTTCCCGTCAAAAACCTTATATGCCTCTAGGGCTTAACTTACAACCTTTTGCCCTGAGGGCTGTGGGGGGGTTGTCATCCCCAAAGATACAAATTCCAATCCTTTCAACTAAGTTGAACAAAATAGCTATCTCAAAATGTCGATTGGATGTGTTTGGGCAAATGGTGGGCAGAGAAAGGGGGCTAGTTACCCTCCAATCATTTTCGACTATTAAAAAGGGCATTAGCACTTTCAATTTTTAATCGAACGAGCCGCTTTTGAAATTTCTACGAGAGATCCTTCGATACAAAATGCCCTGGTCTAAGACAAAAAAAAAATCAAACAGTTCGTGGTAACGAACTGTAGTAAGGAGCGACCCGGCTCAATATTAACCGAAACTTATATAACAATAGCTACATCAAAAGAATTACATTTTAATGCTGATCTTAAATATATAAGTTTCATTAAGTTTAGACTTACCCATCAAAAGTTACAAGCCTGAGAAGATTTGCCTATTTACGAAAATAGGTGGAAACACCCCTTAAAAGTCATAGAATCTTATCGGAAATCAAACCACCCGATTTTGCGTATCAGAGAACCCTACTGTAGAAGTTTTAAGCTCCTATCTACAAAAATATGGAATTTTACATTGTTTGCCACAAGACAGATCACGGGTGCGTGTTTATTTGTTTGTTTTTTTGTTTATTTTTCCCCCAGGGGTAATCGTATCGACCCAGTTGTCCTATAATGTCGTGAGAGGGCTCATTCTAACGGAAATTAAAAGTTAGTGGCTTTTTAAAGTGACCAAAAAATCCGAGGGCACCTATGCCCCCCTCCCACACTCTTCTTTTTCCCAAAGCCATCGGATCAAAATTCTGAGATAGCCATTTTATTCAACGTAGTCGAAAAACCTAATAACTATTTCTTTTGGACGACTTACTCCTCCACAGTCTCCGTGGGAGGGGTTGCAAGTTACAAACTTTGACCCGTGTTTCCTTATAGTAATGGTTATTGGGAAGTGTACATACGCTTTCAGGGGGATTTTTTTTGGTTGGGTGGTGAGGTCGAGGGGACGGGGTTACGCGTGGGGAACTTTCCATGGAGGAATTTGTCAAGGGAGAAAAAAAATTTCCATGAAGGGGGCGAAGGATTTTTTAGTTTTTTTTAAAGAACAATGAAAAATAGAATATGAAAATGTTTTTTCAACTGGAAGTAAGGAGCAGCATTAAAACAAAATGAACAGAAATTATTATGCATATGATGAGTTCACCTTCTTCTAATACCTCGCTCTTTACGCTAAAGTAATTTTATTGATTTTAACTATTTATTCTACGGCCTTTGTGATTCAGCGGTCATTCTTAAGGAATTGGGACAAAATTTAAGCTTTAGTGCAAAGAGCGAGGTATTGACGAGGGGATGAACCCCCTCATATATGTAATAAAAACAGGCGAATATAGAAGTTCGTTACGTAAGTTAATTCGTAAGGTATGTATATTTTTACTAATAAAAACGTTCATAAAAAAATTAAAAGTTCTAGTTGCCTTTTTAAATAACCAAAAAAATGGAGGGTAACTAGGCCTACTCCCCGCTTCTTTTTCCCCAAATTGTCCGATCAAAAATATGAGGAAGCCATTTAGCCAAAAAAATAAATTAATATGCAAATTAGTGTTTTAATTATTCATGGGCGGAAAGCCAAAATCAAAACATGCATTAATTCAAAAACGTTCAGAATTAATGCATTAATTAAAAGTAGCTTTTTAGTAGTTAAAAGTAGTGCTGTTTTAAAAAGTAGAGTTGAGAGAAAGAGTCAAATTTTAGTGTAAAGAGCGGGGTGTTGAGGAGGGAACAGTCCCTTTCATATACGGAGTAATTTCTCTTCGTTTTAGTTTTTAATATCGCTCCTTACTTTCAGTTAAAAAAATTGTTTTTTTTATATTTAATAACTAAATAATACATAGTGTCAACATCGTTCTTTACTAAGGTGGCCGCTATTGCGCTTGCCTTTGGTTTCTCTTCGTTCTGGGTTTCATTTATTCATAGATGGTAATTTGTGGTAGTTTTACGCTTTGTAGATTGTTTGATTTTATTCCTGCTTATTTTTGGCTGCATAGATTTCTTTACTTTTCTACAAAAAACTTATTTTGTAGAAAAAGTTTTTTTAAGATAATTTCAGCGCTATTGTGCTGCCTATAATGCAGAATTAAACATACCTTTTTTTACATAAAAAAACTTGATATGTTAAAAATAGAAAAGTTGCATAACAAACAGCCCTTACACCGAGGGCTTGGGGGTGTCAATCCCTCCCCCTTTAATTTCCAATCGAATAAGCCTCCTCCAAAGATCATGCGACCATTTCTTCCATAAGTAAAACCTTACATAATAACAACATGAAACTTGTATAGCTTACAGCCCTTACCTCAGTGCCTGTGTGTGTGTGTGGGGGGGGGGGGTTTGTCAATCTGAAAGCCATAGTTTTTTGGTCTTTGGAACATTTTGAAAAAAAAATACCCTTCTTCAAATTTCGATCGGATGACTATGGGGAAAATAGGCGTGGGTAAGGGGGCTAGTCACCCTTGGGTCACTATTGACTCTCAAAAACGGCACTAAAGATTCTCCGGCACTAATGTGTTGGCACCCTGCCCATATTAAGTGAAAAAATAATAATAATAAAAAATACTTTTCGCTTGTTGCTCTTTGATATAAGCAATAGTATAGCATTGCGCCTAATTTGTTTATTTGTTTGTTAGTATAGCTATATTTAGCTATATGCTATATATATTTAGCTATATATATATATATATATATATATATATATATATATATATATATATATATATATATATATATATATATATACATATATATATATATATTTAGCTATATATAGCTATATGACTATGGGGAAAATAGGCCTGGGTAAGGGGGCTAGTCACCCTTGGGTCACTATTGACTCTCAAAAACGGCACTAAAGATTCTCCGGCACTAATGTGTTGGCACCCTGCCCATATTAAGTGAAAAAATAATAATAATAAAAAATACTTCGATCGCTTGTTGCTCTTTGATATAAGCAATAGCATAGCATTGCGCCTAATTTGTTTATTTGTTTGTTAGTATAGCTATATTTAGTCACAGTTATGAACGGTTTTTATGCATGTCAAGACAAACGTGTTATTTTGGCAGACCATGTGCAATCACAATCTGTTTCTAGAGATCAAAATTGCACACACAAAAATAAATGAGCGGATACATCCCAATCAAGATGAGGGCTACCACTCTCCTAACCCTTTAAATGCCACGACGTCATTTATATTTTACTGAAAACAAAATATAATTAAAACAGTTTACATTTCGTCATTACAACATTGAAAAATCGAAAATTTCTAAGATATTCAGGTATAAATACATTTTAAACGATTATTATACTTTTCCGAGTCTGATTCTCAGTAAATGTTTATTCAGACCTCATATTTCTTAAACACATTTTTTTCAAATCTGAAGGAAATAAATTGTAGATCACTTCAATGCAGATCACCTCATATTTATTTGGTAATAATTTCTTTGTATTTTTAATCATTTCTTAATCAATAATCAATTTAATCAAATCAATTTAATTAATTTTATCAATAATCATTTCTTTGTACTTTTTTAACGAAATATAATGAAAAGGATAACTCTTGACAACTAGGTGACCAACTAAAATAGTAGGCCTTTAAATTTGCTTTGTAATGTAAATTAAACGGAAAACACAAAGTAATTAAATCTTAAGTAGGCCTAGGCCTAATCTAAGAAATATTTTGTTTTCTTTTTTTATTATTATCGTTTTTTCTTTCAAATTGTTGATTTTTAGAAAAATAGAAACCCAACTATGTGTAATATACGTCATTTTCAGTAGAACGCAAATGACTCCCATCCGTTTTAGACGGAATGAGAGGTTGAAGGGGTAGCTCCAGTCTTAGTCGTGATACCTTTATTCATAAATTCTGGTTAGCCTTGTGTTATTGTGTTGATTTTATGCTCTGGCTGATTTTAAGAAAAAAAAAACGCACACACACTGCGCGAAACAAGAATCATTTTTAGTAAAGCACTGACTTCATTTAATATTGCGAAAATATTGTGCAATATATTGTGTAAACATTTGCAAAATATTGTGCCAGCCTTAGAGCATGGACCAAAATTCTCCTTGGGTATTAACTCACATAAGTTATGAAAAAATTAAATAAGAAAACAATTTTTTTTCAACTGAAGTAAGGAGCAACATTAAAACTTAAAACGAACAGATTTTATTACAAATATGAAGGAGATTGGCCCCTCCTCAACACCCCACTCTTTACCCTAAAGTCTTTTAGTACTATAAAAAAAGCTTCTTACTGTTCTATTTAAGTGACTATTATTCAGGAGTCGTTCTTAAAGAATTGGGACAAAATTTAAACTCTAGTGTGAAGAGCAAGATGTTGAAGAGGGGGCAACCCCCTCGAACACATAATAATATCTTTTCATGTTAAGAGTTTATGTTGTTCCTTACTTTCAGTTGAAAAAAATATTTTATTATTTAATTTCTTATCGTTATTAAATAATGCCAGGAAATCTGGCCCCACCTCAAGGGAGTAATCCCCTCCCCTCGAAAATATCCTCTGGGCAATTCAGTTCCAGTGAAAATTTACACCGGACAATTACCCTTAACAACTTCTCGCATAAAATTGAGACGGAAAAGAGAAATCAAAACATATAAACAGAATGTTGCATAAGACTTCTGGAAATCCCTGAGCGTAAAATTTCCTCTGACAAGTTCACCTCCTGAAAATTTCTCTATCCATGGGAAATTTCCTAGTCCCCCCCCCACCCAAAAATCTATGCATACTTCAAAATAACAAGTAGTGTGCGTAAAATAGGCAAATTTTTTAACTTAAAGACCTTCTCCCAGAGTTTGTCGGGGGGTTGTCTTATATCTAAAGACATTGGTATAAGACCTTCCAACTATGATGCACAAAATGGCTAAATCAAAACTTTGATCGGAGGATTTGGGGGAAATGAGCCGAGGAGGGATTACCCTCCAATATTTTTTTCACTGAAAAAGAGCACACGAACTTTCAATTTCCATTGAAATGAACCCCCTACTGATATTCTCGGACCACTGAGTCAGTAGAGTCACCCTTGGGAAAAAAATAAATAAACACGCATCTGTGAGCTTTCTTCCGGCAAAAATATAAAATTCCACATTCTTGCAGATAGGAGGTTGAAATCTCTGATAAAGGTTCCCTGATACGCTGAATTTGATGGTGCAATTTTTGTTAAGATTTTAGGGGGTGATTTCCCCTTTTTGGAAAATCAGGCACATATTTTCAGGATCGGGCCTTTGATGTGTAACACTAGACTTAATGAAAGTTGTATATTTAGAATATACATAATAAACTGTTTTTTTTTTATATATACATTGGTATAAAAACTCCGTTTTTTTAGAGTTTCAGTTACTATTGAGCCGCGTCGCTCCTTATTTACGGTTTGTTAAAACGAGCTGTTTGAGAGAGTTACATAGAGGCCAAATTAAAAGGTTTTACTAAATGTCAGATACTAAAACGTTCACGACTTCATTTGAAAATTACGAACGTAGTGTGATAGTCACTTTTAACAGGCAATGCTTTAGCGCTAGCTTTAATAAAGAGCCATTGAGCTCTTTAAGGATATTAAACAATGAAGAAAACAAGTTTTTTTTAACTGAAAGTAAGGAGCAGCAATAAAACTTAAAACTAACAGAAATTATTACGCATATGAGGGGGGCTGCCCTCTAAATACCTCGCTCTTCACGCTAATGTTTTTAGTGCTTTTTAAATGCTTCTTATTATTATTTTATTATTATTAAGTTATATTTATTTTAAGTAAATCAATTATTAATCAATTTATAGTAAATCAATTTTACCAATTTTCAATTTTATCAATTCAATATCAATCAAAGTTTATCAATAAAAAATATCAATCAAGTTTATCAATTTTCAGTA
Organism: Artemia franciscana; assembly: GCF_032884065.1. NCBI lineage: Eukaryota > Metazoa > Arthropoda > Branchiopoda > Anostraca > Artemiidae > Artemia > Artemia franciscana. The sequence goes on from NC_088866.1 coordinate 1,163,911, forward strand.
AATCAATTTATTTTAAGTAAATTAATTATCTTATTATTTTAAGTAAACGAACCTTGTGTTTCAGAAGTCGTTCTTAAAGAATTGGGACACAATTCAAATTTCAGCATAAAGAGCGAGGTTATGTATGCGATTCAAGTTCTGATGGAGTATCAATCCCAGCCTTCTTAGGTAAGCCGTCTGAATTTAACTTCTAAAATTTATTGCTTATACAGAAATTTCATTTAATTGCTACTATATTAACTTTTCCATCACGTAGAATAAACTAAGGAAACATAAAATTCTAGGTAGGGCTCATTCTGTTTGGTGTTGCTTCCCTTACACACGAAATGTTTTCCGCAGGACTACAAAATGTGACGTAAAATTTTAACTTAAGCTATTGTGAAAGGTTCTCTGCTGTAGTGTGAAAGCACCTACAGAAAAATCGTAAATAGTGTTGCCGTTGATCATAGAAAAAGCCAACAAGATGTTGAACACAAAAGGGAAAGAACAATTTCTAAATTCTAGGCAGCATTGCCAGACTTGGCGCTTAAACTATTGCTGGAGATGATTGCGCATTAAAAATTTGAAATCCCAGTATTCGAATAATTATCAAACAGTTCGCTGTAACAAATTGTAAGAAAGGAGCAACCAGACTCAATAGTAATTGAAACTCTAAAAACAGAATTTTAATACCAATTGATATATAAAAGAATCGGCTTATTATGCTATTTCAAACATGTAACTTTCTTTAAGTTTAGTCTTACTTATCAAAGGCTACGAGCCTCGGATAATTTGCCTGATTTTCAGAAAAAGAGTGAAATACCCCTTAAAACTCAAAGAACCTCAATGAAAATGACACCATCAGATTTAGCGTATCAGAAAAACCTTACTGTAGAGGTTTCAAACTCCTATCTGCAAACATGTGGAAGTTTGTAATTTTTGCCAGAAGAAAGATCACAAATGCATGTTTATTTTTTGTTGTTTTGTTGTTTATTTCCCCAGGGGTAATTGTATTGACCCACTGGTCCTAGAAAAACGATAGGGGCTTATTCAAACGAAAACTAAAAGTTCTAGTTCCCTTTTAAAGTGATCAAAAAGATTGAAGGGCAATTAGGCCCCCTTATACATCCCTTCTTTGTCAAAATCGTCAGATCAAGATTTTGAGATAGCCATTTTGTTCAGCATAGTTGAAAGACCGAATAACCATGCCTTTGAGAAAATCATGACGTCACTCAGTCCCAGCGAAAAGGTCTCTAAGTTACAAAATTTGCTCATTTTTTACGCATATTATTCGTTATTGGGATTTATACATAAATCTTTTGGGGGGGGGGTGAATTTTTTCCTTAGAGTATTTTCCGCAGGGAGTATTTCCCGCGGGAGGGAAGCTTCTGGGGGAAGAATTTTGCAGGGGATATTTTATACTGGGTGAATTTTCCAGAATTCCTATACAAAATTCTTCTTATGTCTTGCTTTCTTTTGGCCGACTCAATTTTACGCGTGGAGGTATTAAGGGTAATTGTCTGTATTAAGGGTAATTTTACCCAAGGTAAAATTCTCTAGAAAATATATACTAGAGAAAGAGGGATATTCCCGTGAAGGTAGAGCTAGATATACTGGCACTAATTAAAAGACGATTAGAAATCAAATTTAAAAAAATACAGTTTATTTTCAACTGAAAGTAAGAAACAACGTTAAAACTCAAAACGAACAGAAATTATTACGTATATGAGGGGAGTTGCTCCTCCTCAACACCTCGCTCTTTACTCTAAAGATTGGATTTTGTCCCAACTCTTTAGTAATAACTCTTGAAACACAATGTTTGTTTAATTAGGACAATGAGAAACCTTTTTTTAAATACTAAAAACTTTAGCATAAAGAGCAAGGTGTTGAAGAGGGGCAACCCCATGTTTGTTTTAAGTTTTAATCTTGTTCCTCACTTTCAGCTGAAAAGTTTTTTATTCAATTTTATATAAATTGAAGGTTCAGGTAATTATTTTACCAAAATGGAGCTTCCAGCGAAGCTTCCAGTCTTAAAAATCTGACGCGGTAACAGTGATTTCTAGCAGTTGCTGCCATATTGAATTGACTTGGAGATATGTGGAATTCAAAAGAAGTATGCGAATTCGAGCCGTTCCTTGGGTTTGTGGTGCCAGCATCAAATTAATTACGGCCCCCCTCCTGTCTGAAACGTAAATAAAATAGTCCCAACCATGCCATGCTCCCAGCCATGGCACCAATGAGCCACGGCTCCCAGGTCCGATGTTATTATTGGATTGACACATAAATATGGTTTAGGTAAACCTGAAATTAGGTAAATAAATATATATGCAAATCTCTTTTGCAACTTTGACGTTTGGACCATGAATACCAAAATCTGCTCCGTTACAATTTTGTATTTTTTTTTTTTTTACACGTTATATATTTTTTTAGCAGCTATTTTGAGCAGTAAATTTGTGATTCCAATCCTCCTTTTGATTCTAATTTTTCAGCTTTAGCCTTATTTTGAAGATATTTTGCTCCTTTTGGCTTCTCTACAAAGCTGTGACTTTCATGGTTTTTTAGATATTTAATTTTAAGTTTAAAATAAAAGTTATACGCAAAGATGACCAAGGTTCTTAGAATAATGCATTGACTTTGCAGCGAGCAAACACCAATATTACGTTTAAACTTTTTTGTTTAAATTATTAAATAGTAAATTACAATGCTAAGGCTTCAAAAAGTATTTTTTAATTAAAAAACGATACTTTATTACGATTTGACTATTAGGTGAATTACGTTAAGTAGCGTAATGCGGTACGCCACTATAACTACCACTGCTACTACTACTGCTAATACTGCTGCTATATCTACTGAAACTGTAACTACAACTCTAATACTATTACTAACTGCTTTCTGCTGCACTGAATACACATGCTAATGTGTGCGTTATTTCCCCACACCAATCTGTCGTCATGCATGCTATTTGCCCCAACATTGAATCTCTAGTTCCATTTAATTACTTCCTCATGTTCTATTACCACTTCATTCTGAGATGACCCGTGTTTCGTTTTGCCCTAGATGAATGGCTAAAAATTGTAATTTTAGGCATTTGTCATTTAGTTATAGTTCATCTGTAAAACGTGGCCGAACCATCTTGGCCTTTCTTTCATTATAACCACAGAAAGTAGGACCAAACCAAATTTTTCGCATAGTTTGTTGTTTTATAATATGGTCAGTCAAATGAATAAGTAAAACTACTCTTAGACACATTTAAGAAGTCTTCCTTAGCCTTCCAAATTCCTCCCTTTCAGAGCAAAACTTCCTTATGGTCTATTACCACTTCATTCTGAGACGACCCGTGTTTTGTTTTGCCCTAGATGAATTAGCCTTCCAAATTCCTCCCTTTCAGAGAAAAATTCGGATCTTTTATTTTCAACTGTGGAAAAACTCCCTGTGCCTTATGTTCTATTCATTAAATCTCCATTGGATCTACCATATTGATTAATGATACTACTCATGTAAGGCGTACGCTGTTTATACTATTAGAAAATGTTTGCTAATAATGCTCTAAAAAATTTTGGGCAAAATGAAAGACTTACCATAAGCATGGTGTTTTATTACGTCCTTTGCAAGGAATACTCATAAAACTACCACGATGGTCTCTTTTATTCTTTTCGGTTGCCAGTTTTTTATACTAGTTTTTAATTTATAAAACTACTTTAGGATACCAAAATAGGCATGAAAGCATATGCCTATATTCCAGTTTTCATATACAACAGAGCTTGTCTTAAAACAAGTCTAAAAAATTAACAGGATCGTGTCTTGACCCGAAAACGTTATCTGCAAAGATAAGCTAATCTATGCCTCACTGGGGCAACGTTCACAGGGAGGGGGAGGGTGGTACTCAAACCTTCACCTTGGAATTTTAGGTCTTGCTGAGTATATGAGCCGTGCTGTTCAGACTATCAGGTAATTATTTTATTATTCACCCCCCAAGTCCTGACTCGCAACAATGCTCGCTTAGTCCTGATGACGTGCAAGAATAAGATAAGTATTGATTCAACGCAAAAAAAGCTTTATGTAGCCTATTGACTAAACAAGGAAAGTCGAATATATAATCAGTCTTCCTCTGCTGTCAACTTGACTTGCAAAGGGGAAACTAAAATTGAAAATATTTAAGGATTCTAATCTGTGATGCTAGTACCACAAAGACGGCCGTGGCACTTTCCCTTCCTCTCAACCACAGGTGTTCACAGGGGGGGAAAGGGGGATGGGCCACCTTGAAATGGGGACTATAAAATAATTATTAGGAAACCAAAGGAAAGAGAGCAGAACAAGGAAAAACCATGGAAGCATAACAGCAAATAAAAAAAGAAAAATGTTTGTGGGCCCATGGTTGGGTGCCTAACAATATGTTTTCTCCTCTTAATAAGGCAATTAGAGTTCTAATTTGTGACTGAATTAGCCCATTTTTGTTTTCAACAAATACTTTTACCCTATGGTTTGACTGAAGTAAAAAGGAAGTTTTTCTTTTCGGAGGCAACGCTATAGCATTGCCTATAGGCCTAGTAAAAACCGTAATGCTCCAGTGTTTAATTTTTTTTCAGTGGCACTTTACATGGAAGGATTGGTCGTATAAGTAAGTAAAATATTTATTGCCCATATTTTTCACATGGAAAAAAAAGGCAGTACAATGAAAATAAAATAAATAAAAGAAAAAAAAGAGAAGAAAAACGGAGAGAAATTTAAAACACAACATGGAAAAATACATAATCAAGAACTATAGAAATGTTTAAGCCAGGGGTGGTTCCATTTTGCCTGGAAATTAGAAATCAAATTAGAAATTAGAAATCACCGCGGTACTGAGGTCTGCAATCCTGTGTTTATCAATCATATAAGTATTTCTCGTCCACAAGGGGCATCACAGCAGGAACTTCGCGAACCTAAAATAAAGGGACCGGAGCTTGCGTTTTTTGGTGTCAGTTAATAAATTCCAAAATGGCGCGATATATAGAATATGCGGCAGTGCGACAGCGTTATACATATTCTCGAGATACTTTCGGCATAAGAGGAGTATGTTGGCGACGATAGACCCATACGCGGAGCGGAGTTTTTCTCGAGATGTTTGACAAGCAGTATACGAGTTTCGTTAAGGTTACAGCCTATGGGTAAACCCAGATACACGACGTGAGATGAAACGGTAATTGACTCGCTACCCAGCAGGAGGTGTTCAGGCTGAGAAGGACTATCGTTGAAAAAAGAACTGCAGATTTAGAAGTATTGAAAGCCAGGCCGATTTTTCGGTATTCATCACGCAGGATCGAGAAATTCGATTGCAGACCCCTAATAGACCGACTAAGATTTAATAGATCGTCCGCGTATGTAAGTAGCGACAGATTTATATTCTTAGAGATACATGAAACATTTACACATGCCTGGGCATTTAAAACACTGTTATTGTACAAACTTTGGGATAATAATGAACCCTGGCGGACACCTTTCTTTACTGGAACAACCACTGATGTGATGCGGTTATTTAGTTTTATACGCGCTTTTAAACGGCTATACATATCGTACAGTACGCTAGTGACACGGAGGTTTACACCTTGCTGGTAAGCGCTAAAAGGGCCTGAGCGTGAATCAACGAATCAAACGCTCTAATCACATCAAAAGCACCAATCACTGTAGGGTCACCAGATTTGTGAGAATCTGCTAGAATAGCGGCAAGGCTGAAGAGAGCGTGAGCACAACCCAGACCTGGTCGGAAACCGAACTGGTGGTCAGGCATTCGGCACGAATATTGAATTTCTTTTGAGACTAAGATCTCCAGAACTTTACAGAGCACTGGAGCAACAGTGGTTGGCCTGTACGAAGAGCATTGGTCTGGTGATTTCCCTTTTTTAAGGATGGGCGACAGCAAACCGACACAAAAAGAGTCAGGCACTATACCAGTGGTGAAAATAATCTGGAATAGCAGCGTCAGATGTTCAATAGGCATAGTAGCACCGTGTAGCAGATTTAGCGCGCACAGTTCGTCTACACCACGGGAATGTTTCTTCTTCAGCTTTAAAATAGCTTCATGTACGCTTTCTTAAGTAACGACAGAATCAAGGACACATTGGCTGTATAATACCGTTTCTAGCCGGTTTCCGAAGGGATTAGGCGTATTTGGGTCGGGGGCACTGAATTCGTTGAAAAAGTACGATTTCCAATCTTTTCGCTAATCGATTCATGGGGTTTTCCAGCGACCGGTTCGCTCAACCGGGCTTTCCAGATTAGTTTTGGGTCACTCACGATTCTGGAGGAGTACTCTTCTTTTAATCTGGTACGATGAGCTTTCAGTTGCTTGTCAAATTTTCGTTTAGTCTATGAACGGACAGAGTTAACAAGACCGGATTTGGGGCTATCACAATCTTGCCAGATTCTAAACCGAAACTTAGCATCGTTGCAACAATTAACTAGGGACGGATTTTGCGAGAATTTGTGAATTTCTGTTTTCATTTTAACCTTTCTAGTAGGAACTGCTTTTTTTTCAGTTAAGAGAAGCGAGTGAGTAATCTCGGCACAAAATATATTGATGAGTACTCTCGCATCCGCGGGATCAAAATTCGAATTCAGTTGGAGTAAATGGAAGGGTATTCGTATCTTTACAAGAAGTGAGTTCAGCACCTGATGATACAAAGTAGTATTAATTTTATCCCATTCACTTACTACTTTCCACTTGTCGTTCTTGGGTTGACGCAGAGCTGGTTTTATGCTTAGAGATGCTAGTAGGGGTAAGTGATCAGCTTAGACAGCGTCTTTTAGAACAGTTGCATTTCCGTTAATATTCTTAGAGCAGGCCGTATGGTCAATGTTTGAAACGGACCCATAATTATGACTTCATGACAGAATTATGAAACAGTCGTATAGACTTCAGAGGGGCTTCATTCGATTGGAAATTAAAAGTTTTGTTTAAAGTTAGGGGGAAAGTTTTAAGTTAAAATTTGGGAAATTGAGAGTTTTAGTTAAAAGTTAGTTGAAAGTTAGGGGCTCTTCCTCATTCGAAGTTCTAGTGTCCTTCTTAAGAGTCGAAATGATCGGAGGGTAACTAGCCCCCCAAGCCTCTTTTCCAAAAATGCAGCTGATAAAAATTTTGAGATATCTTTTATATCTCAAAATTAAAGTATGACTATGTTAAAAATGGTTCGAAGATCCGATATAAATAAACAATCTGAAGTCGAGAAAATCCCTCAGAGCCCGAGGACAGGCGTTTTAACTTATGCCATGAAACCATATATGGTTCTTATGGAAGGGATGCTCGTATAAGATTCAGAAGGGGCTCATTAGATAGGAAATTGAAAGTTTTAGCTCAGTTTTAAGAGCCAAAAGATATCAGAGGACAGCTAGTCTCCCCTCTCTCACGCCTTTTTCCCAAAAACGTATCCAAAGGAAATTTTGAGATAGCCATTCTGTTAAAAATAGTTCAAATATCGGATAACAAAAACTCCAGGGTTGACACAACCCCCAGAGTCCAGGGGCAGGTGCTCTAAGTCATGCCCTGGAGTGTCTAAGGCTTTTATGGAAGGGGTGGTCATAAAAACTTCATAGGGGGTTAATTTGATTGAAAATTAAAAGTTATAGTTCCTTTCTTAAGCGTCAAAATTGATTGGAGGGAATTTACCCCCCCTCCTTTTTTCCCAAATACATCCGATAAAAATTTTGAGATAGTTATTTTGTTCAAAATAGCACAACGATCAGATATCAAAACTTCGGGGACAACACAGCCCCCCAGAACTTGGGGAGAGGGTAGTTTTATGGAAGAAGTGGTCGTATAAGTTTCGGAGGGGACTCAAATGAATAGACATTGAAATTTCCAGTTCCATCTTTAAGAGTCAAAAATAATTGGATGATAAATGGCAGTCCCCTCCTTACATCCTTTTCAATCTGATACAAATTTTGAGAAAATAATTTTGTTCAGAATAGACCAAAGATCATATAATAAAAATTCCGAGGTTTACAAAACCCCCCATAACAAGGGGGAAAGCGTTGTAAATTATGCCCCGAGGGCGAACAAGGATTTTATGGACGAGATGGTTTTATAAACTCTAGACATAACTCATTCAATTGGAAATTAAAAGTTGTAAATCCTTTTTTGAGAGTTTAAAAGGGACTGAAAGGCAACTAGCCCCCTCGCCCTCTTTTTCCCAAATTCATCCAATCGAACTTTTAAGATTGCCATTTTTTAAAATGAGTTCAAAAATCAGATAACAAAAACTCAGGGATCGAGGCAGCCCCTATGAGATTGGGGCAAGTGTTTTAAGTTATGCCCTGGGTGCATATAAGGTTCTTTTTCGAGGTTTTTAAAACTGTTCAAAGATTAGATAAGCCCAAACCTCACCTTTACTAGAAAAAAAATCATTAATGATATTTTATTCCGAAACTTATGGAAGATGACCCCTGTCCCTCAATAGCCTGATTATCCTCCTTTCCACCCTACAAACATTATCAATAGTAAATCATAAGAGCTGACCCCTGGTCCTCCCTCTAAGGCCAGATCTCGCACCAAAAACAAAATAAAACAAGAGCTAAGAGCTCATATGGCACTTGTGACGAGGCAAGAATAGTTAAGAGCCAAGAGATCATATGGTATGAGCTCCAGCAAAATTCTATGAATCAATAGATTGATTTAAAAGGAAAATAAGAGGCTTAATGCCGGTCAGGATTTAAAATAAGAGCTCTGAGTCATGATATCCTTACAAATATCAAAATTCATTAAGATCCGGTCACCCACTCATATGTTATAAATACCTATTTTTTTCTAATTTTTCCTCTCCCTTTAGCCCCCTAGATGGTCGAATCTTTGAAAACGACTTTATCAAGTCAATTTGTGCAGCTCCCTGACACACCCATCAATTTTCATCGTCCTAGCACGTCCAGAAGCACCAAACTCGCCGAAACAATGTACCCCTCTCCTCAACTCCCCCAAAGAGAGCGAATCCAGTACGGTTTCGTCAATTACGTATCAAGGACATTTGCTTATTCTATCCACCAAGCTTCATCCCGATTCCTCCACTCCAAGTGTTTTCCAATACTTCCCCTCCCAACTCCTCCCAGTGTCAAAAGATCTGGTCGGGATTCGAAATAAGAGCTTTTAGACATGAATTCTTTCTAAATAACAAATTTCATTAAGATCCGATCACGTATTCGTAAAATAAAAAAACCCCAATTTTCACGTTTCCCAAGAATTCCAGTTTCCCCCTCCAACTCCTCCCAATGTCACAGGATCTGGTCGGAATTTAAAATTAAAGCTTTAAAGCCCAAGATACTTCTAAATATCAAATTTCATTAAGATCTGGTCACCCTTTCGTAAGTTAAAAATACCTCAATTTTCAAAATTACCCCCCCCCCCCCCCAACTCCACCAAAGAGAGCAGATCCGGTCCGCTTATGTCAGTCATGTGTCTTAGACAGGTTCTTATTCTTCCCACCCAGTTTCATCCTGATCTCACCGCCTTAAGCATTTTCTAAGATTTCCGGTTCCCCTCAACTGCCCCCCCCCGATCACGCTGGATCCGGTTGAGATTTAAAATAAGAGATCTGAGTTACGAAGTCCTTCTAAATATGAAGTTTTATGAAGATCTGATCACTCCTTCGTAAGACAAAAATACTTCATTTTTTCTAATTTTTCAGAATTAACTCCTCCCCCCAAATAGAGTGGATCCGTTCCAATTATGTAAATCACGTATCTAAGACTTCTGCTTATTTTCCCCACCAAGTTCCATCCCGATCCCTCCAATCTAAGCGTTTTCCATGATTTTAGGCTCCCCCACCCCAAAGTCCCCCCAATGTCACCAGATCCGGTCGGGACTTAAAATAAGAGCTTTGAGACACGATATCCTTCTAAATATCAAATTTCACTGAGATCCGATCACCCGTTCGTAAGTTAAAAATACCTCATTTTTTCTAATTTTTCAGAATTAACCCCCTCCAACTACCCCAAAGAGAGCGGATCCGTTCCGGTTATGTCAATCATGTATCTAGGACTTGTACTTAATTTTTCCCACCAAGTTTCATCCCGATCCCTCCACTCTAAATGTTTTCCAAGTTTTAGGTCTCCCCCTCCCAACTCTCAAATTAGCTCTTATTCTCCCAAAAAGAGCTCTTATTTCAAATCCCGACCAGATCTATTGACATTGGGGGGAGTTTGAGGGTGAAATCGGAAATCTTGGAAAACGTTTAGAGTAGAGGAATCGGGATGAAGCTTGGTGGATAGAATAAGCAAATCTCTTAGATACGTGATTTGACGTAACCGTACTGGATTCGCTCTCTTTGTTGGAGTTGGAGGGAGGGGTTCAGCGCTTTAGCGAGTTTGGTACTTCTGGACATGCTAGGACGATGAAAATTGGTAGGCGTGTCAGAAAGCTGCACAAATTGACTTGATAAAGTCGGTTTCCCAGATTCGACCATCTGGGGGGCTAAAGGGAGAGGAAAAATTTGAAAAAATGAGGTATTTATAACTTACGAGTGGGTAATCGGATCTTAATGAATTTTGATATTTAGAAGTAAATCGTTACTCAGAGCTCTTATTTTAAATTTCGACCAGGATTAAGCCTTTGATTTTCCTTTTAAATCAATATATTGATTCTTGGAATTTTGTTAGAGCTCATACCATATGAGCTCTTGGCTCTTAGCTCTTCTGGCCTCGTCACAAGTTCCATATGAGCTCTTAGCTCTTGTTACTTCGTGACAAGGCATTGGAAGGCAGCCAGCTCCCACCCCATGCTCATCATTTCCCCAAATACATCCAATCAAAATTTTCAGATATCCATTTTGTTCGGAGTTTCTGGAAGGTCTGAAAAATATATCTTTGAGTATGAACCCTCTCCCCACACGCCCCTTAGGGCAAGTATTGTGAGTTATACCCTTGAAGGATGTAAGTTTTTTTTTTTTAGAAAGGGTGGTCGTATAAGCTCTGGAGCGGGCTCATTGAATTGATAATCAGAAGTTCTAGTACCCCTTTTAAGATTCAGAGTGATCCGAGGGCAACTAGCCCCCCCTCCATTAAATATTATTTTTTCGAAATATATATGATAAAAATTTCTAGATAGCCATTTGTTTAAAAATAGTTTTAAGATAACATTACAATATTTTTGGGATTGACACAGCCCCCAGAGTCTGGGGGAAGGTATTAATTTATACCCCCAGAACAGACAAGGTTCTTATGGAAGGAGTGGTTATGTGAGCTTTGGAGGAGGTCCATTTTATTGTAAATTTTAAGGTTTTATTTCTCTTTTAAGAGTAAAAGTGATGAAGGGCAATCCTCCCCATCCTCGACACCCTCTTTACCCCAAATGCGGCTGACCGAAATTGTGAGCCATTTTGTTAAAACTAGTCTGAAGAACATATAACAAATCTCCCTGGGTTAACACAATTGACCAGAGCCCCGGGGCAAGGGTCGTAAGTTATGCCCTGGGGGTATATAAGGTTTCTATGAAATGGATGATCGTATCAAATTTAAAGGATTCTCATTTAACTGGAAATTGACCGTTCTAGTTCCCCTTTAACAGTTAAAAGGGATGGAGGGGAACTAAAAAACTAACGACACCCCTGACACTCTCTTTCCCTCCAACATGTGTTTCCAAAATTGTGATATAGGCATTTTGTTAAAATAGTCCAAAGGAGAAATAACAATGCCTCCAGGGTTGATATAACCTACCAGAGCCCAGGGGTAAGGGTTGCAAGTTTTGCCGTGGGGGATATGAGGTTCTTATGAAATTTGTCGTCGTGAAAACTTTGGAAAGAACTCGCCTGATTTTGAAATTGGAAGTTATAGTGCCCGTTTTAAAAGTCAAATGTGACATTAGGTCAACCTGACCACCTGACAACCTGACCCAAGCATTTTCTAATACAGACATCCAATCAAAATTTTGAGACACCCATTTTCTTCAGCATTGTCGAAAGGTCTAGGAATTAAGCTTTTGGGTATATCAAATCCCCTAGAGCCCCTAGGGCAAGGGCTTTAAGTTAGGCAATTCGTTCATCGTTCATTGTTTACCTATAATATATATATTATTAAGAAAGGTATGCATGTTTGACCTTCACTTTCCAAAAAGACAAAGGCCATTAAGGTGAGTCTTTTAGAGAATGTTGAGGAGAGTGTAGCACGGAATCAAACCACGTTATATGTGCGCAGCCTGTCAAAGGGGCAGGACTCAGGAATTGACTGAGCTTAGTAGTTTGGAACTTTTGTGAAAGGATAATGGAGATGATCAATTGACCAAAAGGGAATACTTCTATGCTACTACAACTGCTACCACCACCACCACTACTACCGCTACCGCTACTACTACTGCTACTATTGCTACTACTACTACTGTTACTGCTAACACTACTCGCTATAAAAGCACAAGGCTGAGGATATTAAAATAAACATCTAAAAAAAATGTACTGCAAAGTTAAACTAAAACAAAACATACTATGTGTATACAGATTGATGATATGGGCGCATCTGCAATATTCTTTAGTAAGACATGTATTTTTACTAAGAAATAAAAATAAATGCGTATTGTTGGTTAAATATACATATGCTGATAATTATTCCTTATGGTCTCAATGGTTTTTTTATTTATCAAAGTTAAAAAGTTGTATTTTCTTTAGCAAAATGCAAATTATGTTCTATTATTGAGAAAGCATGGGGTTGAAAACCCTATTCATGTTAGTTTCTGCTCGTTAAGGATTTGCCTCGGTTATTATTGCAATTTATTTTCTTTTCGAGTTACATTTATTTATCAATGGTGATTCGTGGTAATTTTACGATTAGTAGATCATTTGATTTTATTTCTGCTAATTTTTGGTTTAATAGAATTCTTTACTTCTCTTAGAAAAACGTATTTTGTTGGAAAGAGGTTTTAATTAATACTAAATTAAAAAACTAGCAAAAATGAAGTAAAAAATAGCAAAACAGTTTGTGATAGCGTATAGTAAGTAAGGAACGACCCAACCCAATATTAACTGAAACTCTATAAAAAGGATTTAACACCTCATCATAGGCAACACGATTTAACACAAGGATTTATCATTGTTAACAAGTCAAAAGAATTGGCTTTTTAGGATAATTCCAATTATATAAAACCCATTCAGTTTAATGCTACTAATCATTTATGATGAGCGACAAAATTAATGAATGACATTTAAAGAAAACCAAAATCTAAAAAAAAGTAATTCAAAAGTGAAATTCCATTTTTTTTTTTATACCTCCACTTTAGGGTTTTCTGATTTACCAAACATAATTCTGTGATGTTTTATTAAGATTGATTGAAGTGGGTGTTTCCCCATTTTTTGGAAAAGCAGCGAGATATTCTATGGATCGTTAAAAACATAGATACAACATATAAAAACATACTGGATCCACATATAAAAAACATACTGCTGGAAATAAAAGCGATCTTCGCTAAAGCAAAAATCACGTTCTAGCATTTAAAAAATAAGGGACGTTAGCCCTTGTCCTATTTTTTTTTTGTAATATGTTCGTTTAAAGTTACAGTATGTTCGTTTAAAGTTTGACTGGATTATTCCTCGTAATCTCTGTCCGGTTACTGTCTCGTTAATTCATAAAATTTGATCGCATCCCCTAGACAAAACGTTCATCCCCTAGATTCGAAAAAAAAAAATTCAGGCCTATTCTCAATTTCCTTAAACCGATACCACACCAGATATTGTAGCTAGGGATGGTAGCAGGGGAAGATCCATGATTTCTTATGGGGGGGGCACATAACAGGTTGCTTCGATAAACTTGTGAACAAAGAAATACAAACACTTTTAACAGAGCCTCGACGATTATGTGTCGTAGATAGGTAGTGGAAATGGTCTTAAATATAATCTAAAATCTTGTAACGGTTAAAGTTCTGGTAAGTCTGAGTTACAATACTCAAAGTTATAAAAACCATCTGCCATAAAAAACAAAACGCTGTTCACCATAAGAAAAATGGTATTTTACGTTCTCTGCATAATTTTTTCCCTTTGCACTTTCGACCACTATAGCAAGTCATTTAGGTTTTATACTGTCAAAAAAAAAAAAAAAAAAAAAAAAAAAAAAAAAAAAAAAAAAAAAAAAATGGTCTTGAACCATCTTCTGGGATCATGCACTCTTTGTGACAGTATGTATAGGTCAAACCATTTAGCATGTCGTCTAACTTTGTGGCAACGCTTAGTAACTACGATAGTAATAAAGAATAGGAAATGAGGATAAAGATACAACTTGTATATTCGTAAAAGACATATTAAAAATTAATTACTAGTTCTTTTAGGGGTGTAACAAGAAAAACAGAACGAAAAGATAGAAATACATAGAAGACATTTAAAACGAGAGTTTTAAGTAAAGGCAATAAAGCATAAACTAATCGCAGTTTCTTTTTAAAAAAAAATAGTGTTTCAATTCTGAAGTCATATTGCAGTCGCATTGCGTTTCCGTGGTTAACTCAAGTTGCTTGAATTTAAACTTTTCATCAACATTTTATCACTAAATATTTGAAAAAAACTGTTGATATTCCACTGATTTAAAACTGCCAATTCAGAGTCCCATCTATACCATTAAGATAAAAAAACAAAACATAAAAACATATAATTATCTACCTTCTTTTATAAACAATTTTTTGGAAATCTATTCTTCTTAATTGATTACTTTGACCTTCGAAAGAGTATTTCGACTCATTTACTTAGTTTTAAAAGACTCATTTACTTAGTTTTTAAAACCTTTATTAATGTCTAAATATTTCGGCCTTTATTTTAATGTTTTAGGATGGACAGAATAGGTGATAGATGATATATCATATAATGCAGAACTTTAATTAGATGAAAATAGTAAGTAAAGTAGCCACCATTTGCTCACCAAATTCCAAAAATTGAATTAATTTGCGCTTTTCATACATTTACTTTCTATTGTACAATTCCCTTATAAAATAACAATGTCGTAAAAACCAACCCACCTCGCAAAAAAAAACAAACGCAAAAAACCAAATCAGACAGCCAAAAAAGAAAAGATATCAATTTTTTGCCTCAGACCCATATCAAGACTCTAAACTAAACTTTTGACAATAAAAACAAGTGAATATTTTGCTTTTCAGCCCTGTTGTGACAGCACAATCCTTAAATATCATTTCGACAGCCTAAAAAAGTTAGGATTAAAAATTTCCCCTTCTTGATATTACTAGATGAAAATGTTCACCTCCCTTAATAGATACACTTAGTAAACAAACAATCTTAATAATTATAAACTTATTAAAAATTCAACTATTACAAACCAATTACAAAAAAAAAATTGTTCCCGAATCAAACCAGAGCAAGCGGTCCCAAATCCAAATCCACCACTACGTCAGGAGTAGTCCACGCCCCCCGTGCCCCCCACCAGATCCACCATACTGTGGTAGCTGCTCCTTCTTACACAATTAGTTAAATAGTAAAAACAGTAATTTAGTTAGTACTATTTTAAAGAGTACATTTACTAACACAATGTCAAATTGTTGCAAGTTTTACTGTCGACCAATAAGGTCATGTGAAAAACCTTGTCAAGCAGTTCGTGGTAACGAACTGTAGTAAGGAGCGATCCGGCTAAATAGTAACCGAAACTCAAAAGGAATTTCGATACCAATAGTTACATCAAAAGAATCGCATTTTAATGCTGATTATAAATATATAAGTTTCATCAAGATTAGTCTTATCCATCAAAAGTTACGAGCCTGAGAAAATTTGTCTCATTTTTGAAAATAGGGGGAAACACCCCCTAAAAGTCATACGATCCTAACGAAAATCACACCTTCAGATTCAGCGTATCAGAGAGCCTAATTTGTAGAAGTTTCAAGTCCCTATCTACAAAAATGTTGAATTTCGCATGTTTTTTTGCCAGAAGACAAATCACAGATGTGTGTTTATTTGTTTTTTTTTTGTTTTTTTTTTTTTTTTTTTTTTTTTCCCCAGGGGTGATCGCATCAACTCAGTGGTCCTAGAATGTCGTGGAAGGGCTCATTCTAACGGAAATGAAAAGTTCTAGTGCCCTTTTTAAGTGACCAAAAAATTGGAGGGTACCTAGGCCCCCTCTCACGCTCATGTTTCCCGTAAAGCGTAAATAGCGTAAAGAGCGGGGCGTTGAGAAGGAAAAGCCCCTTTCATATACGGAGTAATTTCTGTTCGTTTTAAGTTTTAATGTCGCTTCTGCGTAAAGAGTGGGGCGTTGAGGAGGAAAAGCCCCTTCCGAATACGGAGTAATTCCTGTTCGTTTTAAGTTTTAATGTCGCTCCTTACTTTCATTTAAAAAAACTTTTTTTTTGTTTCTTTTATTTAAACTCGGTTATGTGTTAGGTTTACCCAGTTTTGTACAGAAGGCTTTTTTTATTAGCGACTAATTCAGAAAAGAAATCTTCTTTTTTTGTTTCAATTAAGGGTACTTTTTTCGTCCAGGTTTCTTTGAACTTTTGACATGTTTATTGAAATCTTAATTTTAATATTACAATTCTCGTGGCTACATATACAATGATGATGTACCGCTAGTCCTGGTATTGTCCTTATCTTATTAAAATTTCAGCTTTGGTTGCATAATTGTATTTTCACTTTGATGTTTCAAGCGGCTGTACCAGGTGGCGACGGACCCTCGGGCGAAGCTATTTTAAGTTATTCCTGATTGAATACACTCTGCTCAAGGCAGGGCTTCTGGGCTGTGTTTTGACGACTAACCTTTAAAGGTCTTACTCTTTCAAGAGCAAACTTCGGCAACTTCTTTCGTGGAAGGGAGTTTTTCATATCGACCCGAAGTTTTTTTTGTGGGGGGGGGGTCACAAGGATATTAGGCCTTTACTATAGACACCATTGTCATTGCGTCATCAGCAAATTATTTAAGTTTCATCCCAAGGTGATCTTTTTAACGACACAAAATTGCCTGAATTCCAATAGTTGATTTTTTTTAATTTCCTTCACCTGACTCTGCACAACTTACCTTCAAATATTACAAAAAAAATAATTAATATTACTAGTTAATATATTTCATTATATTATATAATGAATATTGTATATTTAATTATATGTATAATACAATAAATGTATATACATATAATTGCATATGTATGTATATATTGTATACATATATATGTATATATATATATATATATATATATATATATATATATATATATATATATATATATATATATATATATATATATATATATATATATATATATATATATATATATATATATGTATATATATATATATGTTATATGTATACATATAATTGTATATACATATATTGTATATATATATGTATGTGTATAATTATACATACATATGTATATTGTATATACATATATACAATATATACATATTGTATATATATAATTGTATATACATATATTGTATATGTATACAATATACATTGTATATTTATGAATATTAAGTTATATAAAGATATATTACTCTTTGCCTAGCATATAGGATACTACCGCTAAGAATATTGTATACGTCTTCTGATTATCCTCTTTTAGTTTCTTTTGTTTATTAGCTATAGATGGAGATCAGGAGTGCCCAATAGGGGATTTGCGGAGAGTTTAATGATGCCCTTTAGGGGGAGGATAGTGGGGTAATTACACCCTTTAATTTGTCACACCCCAGATTTTGAAATGTAGCCTACCAAATTTGATAATTGAATTGAAAGCATAACTGTTCTTGCACCTTCATTAGAAGCAAATCACAAAGATTTTTATGTCCCCCCTTAAATATTCGTGAATTGATGTCCCTAATGAGGGTGTGTTTTTATGATACATTGTCGTAGAAATTTAAAGTAGAGTGATTGTAGCTTTAACTAAGGTCCACTTATATCATTTAAAAAGAGAGTTATATTCATTCGAATTTCATTGAGCTACTTTTCTGAGGGGTTTGCCCCCTACTGCCACCCTTTGCAGAGTGGTACACTTCGTACTACGACTGACTTACTCCCATCATGTTTTGCATGCACAACCTGGTGTACATGATTTGTAGAAAGTGGGCAACCCCTCAGGCTATTAAACCAGGAAGAGAAGAAGATACCGTAACGTGACGTTTGAAAGTAATCCATAAAAAGAAATAGGCTTGGCAGAGCAAGATCATTAGTTTAATATGCAAATTATATACCAAAATGCCCAGGCCTCCATTTTAGATCTACTATCGATAATTGTAAAAGTCATGCCTTTTGGCTTACTATATATATATATACAAGATTGATTGACTTGATAACTGGCATACCAATAAGGCCATACCAAATAGTTTTAAAGTACAAAGGGTATTAAACTATAACATTTTTTTTGCGTAGCTAAAGCATATTAGGTCCATTCCTATCTAAACAACTTGATTTTTTATTGTGTATTTTCTATTTTTAAGGGTAGTTTCAAAATTGTTGAGTCTTCAGGGCAATGTCAAAGTTTCATCAGTGTTGCCGTGCTGAACAATTGACACTATTGAACAAAACTGATTTGCTCAAATTGACCATCCTTTTCGCTCATAAAATATTTAAACACCAGCAATCTGCAGATTTCCAAAGGCAACTGCACCTTCACACGGAGCCCATATTTTCTTAAGCTGTTTAGTGTCCCGAGTTTTTATCTATTATTTTGTCGATTTTTTGGCCTCATTTCTTTATTTTTAATCAAGTAAAAAAACAAGTTTTTAACTGAAAGTAAGGAGCAACATTAAAACTTAAACGAACAGAAATTATTCCCTGTGTGGAGGGGGCTGTTCCCTCCTCAACATCCCGCTCTTTACGCTAGAATTTGCCTCTTGCTCTCAATTCTACTCTATAAAATAGTAAATAACTTTAGCGTAAAGAGCAGGACGTTGAGGAGCAGCACTTTTCATACACGAAGTAATTTCTGTTTGTTTTAAATTTTAATGTCGCTCCTTAATTTCAGTTAAAAAACTTGTTTTTTCTTATTTAATTTCTGAAGGTTTTTTAATTAATGTATGTTTGATTTTGGCTCTCCGCAAATGAATAATTAAAACAAAATTTGTGTATTATTTTTTTTTTTACTAAATGGCTTTCTCTTAGTTTTGATCAGACAATTTTGAGAAAAACGGTGGGGGAGGAGGTCTAGCTGCCCTTTAATTTTTCGATTAATTGAAAAGGCAACTAGAATTTTTAATTTTTAACGAATTTTTTTATTAGTAAAAAATATACATAACTTACAAAATAACTTACGTAACGAATTTCTATACTCGCATTTTTTTATCATGTATATTAGCAGTTTTGCACCCTCGTTAATACCTCGCTCTTTATGCTAAATCTTTAATTTTGTTTCAATTCTTTACGATTGACCCCTGAATCACAAAGGCTGAGAATAAACAGTTGAAATTACTGAAAATACTTTAGCGTAAAGAGCGAGGTATTTACGAAGAAATGAGCCCCCGTTTGCGTAGTAGTCTTTATTTGTTTTAATTTTTAATGCTGGTCCTTACTTTCAGTGGAAAAAACTTTTTCATAGTTATTTTTTCATTGTTTAGTTAAAAATAGTACTAGAAAATCTTGCTCCCACTTCATTGAATTTCTCTTCTCCCAGGACAAATTACTCCAAGAGAAGATCCTCCTACGTAGCCCCCTCCTCTCAACCCCCCTCCCCAACAAAGAACTCCCCCAGAAAAGGTATGTACACTTCCAAATAACCATTACTGTATATAAACGCTGATCAAGGTTTGTAACTTGCAGCCCCTCCCCCAGGGACTCTGGGGGAGTAAGTCAGCCCCAAAGACATATTTATTATGTTTTCCGACTATGCTAAAAAAATGGATATATCAGAATTTTGATCCGTTGACTTTGGAAAAAAATGAGTGTGGGAGGGGGCCTAGATGCCCTCCAATTTTTTTGGTCACTTAAAAAGGGCATTAGAACTTATAATTTCCGTTAGAATAAGCCCTCCTGCAATACTGTAGGACCACTTGGTCGATACGATCACCCCTGGAGAAAAAAACAAACAAAACAAACAAACAAAAAAATAAACACGCACCCGTGATCGGTCTTCTGGCTAAAAAAATACTAAGTTCCACATTTTTGTAGATAGGAGCTTGAAACTTCTTCAGCATGGATCTCTGATAAGTTGAATGCGATAGAGTAATTTTTGTTCAGATCCCATAAATTTTAGGGGTTGTTTCACCCTATTTTCCAAAAATGGCAAATTTTCTCAGGCTCGCAACTTTTGATGAGTAAGACTAAATTTAATAAAGCTTATATATTTAAAACCAGCATAAACATTTGATTTTATTAATGTATCTATTAGTATCGAAATTCCATTTTTTAGACTTTCGCTTACTATTGAGCCGGGTCGCTCCTTACTATAGTTCGTTACCACGAACTGTTTGATTACGGTCCACTACTGCTAAAAACTGCATAAATGTATATTGAGGTTATTTTCAGCTAAAGTAGGATTTCCGATATTTTTAATTTTTTTAGAAACACACGGCTGTATTTGGTTCGACCTAAACAGTAAAAGCAGTCAGATTAAATTTTCACTCTCTATTGTGCTTTAGAAATAGGGTCTTTATTAAAAAGGAGAACAAGGTGTTTTCTTGTTGTAAAAATTACTCGTAGAAGACAGTACTTTAAGCATATTACAGTGATTAAACTTATTTTCAAGAGCAAAAGGAACTGGCCCTCATTGTGTAGCCCGTGAACAGATTGTATGAGCTCGTAGAAGACATGGTACTGTAAGCATATTTTAGTGCTTAGACTTATTTTCCAGAGAAGAATGAAATGACCCTCTTGGTGTAACCTGTATAGAGATTTTATGAGCTCATAGAAGACACAGTACTTTAAGCATATTTTAATGCTTAGACTTATTTTTGAGAGAAGAATGACATGACCCTCTTGGTGTAGTCCGTGAACAGATTGTTTGAATTCGTAAAAGGCTTGGTAATTTAAGCATATTTTAGTGCTTAGACTTATTTTCCAGAGAAGAAGTAAGTGGCCCTCTTGGTGTAACCGGTAAAGAGATTGTATGATCTCGTAGAAGGTGAAAAAGTTCGTAAAAGGTAAAATGTGAGTTCTTACTTTAAGCATATTGTGGTCCTTAAACGTATTTCCAGAGGAAAAGGAACTAGCCCTCTTGGTGTAGCCCGTGAACAGATTGTGTTAACCCGTAAAGGACATGGTACTTTAAGCGTATTTTATTGCTTGGACTTATTTTCCGGAGAGGAATGATATGACTCTTTTGGTGTAACCTGTAAAGAGATTGTATGAGCTCGTAGATGACATGGTACTTCAAGTATATTTTAGTGCTTAGACTTATTTTCCAGAGAAGAAGTAAGTGACCCTCTTGGTGTAACCTGTAAAGAGATTGTATGAGCTCGTAAAAGGCATTGTACTTTAAGCATATTTTAGTGCTTTGACTTATTTTCCAGAGCAAAAGGAACTGACACTCTTTGTGTAGCCCGTGAATCGATTGTGTAAACTCATAGAGGACACGGTACTTTAAGCATATTTTAGTGCTTGAACTTATTTTCCAGAGAAGGAGAAAATGAACCTTTTGGTGTAGTTCTAGAACAAATTGTGTGCTTCGACTTAGTCAGGAAATTTCAGTAATGTATAGATAGTCCATAATAATGTGGTTTGACATCAAACAAATTGCTATACAAATGATTCTTTCATTTTTTTGACTAAAAAAATATATGTTGATTTGGAGTCTGAAAAGTTTTCCGCTTTATTTTTTTCGTAAATTTGAGTTTTTCTTGGGTTAAATTTGAAGTCGAGGCAAAAATATTGATTGACTGGAGACCAGCAAATGTGATTAGATATGTCATATCTAAGTTCTTTTTTGCTGATGCATCTGAAATTAAATATTTGAAGCCAAAAGAATTGTTTGGGTCGTACTAACCAGAATTTAAGAATAAGATTATCACAACATCATACTTCTATTTTGTCGACATTAAAGCAAAATTCTAAACCAGAAGATTTCACGTCGACTCTATCGGAACATATTTATAATTACCCAAATCATTTTATTTTGTTCGAAATTTTTTTTTGATTTCTAGGGACGAAGGTTTAAAGCAGATTTTCAGGGAAACAATCGAAATTAAAAAATTGTATTCAAGAATAATTCCATAAAAAGAGATGCTGGTGAATTTGGATTGAATTCAATTTATAATAATTTACTGAGGTCACATAAAGTAAATTTTACCTCATGTAAGACTTATGACCTCTGTCCACCTGATATGTCACATAAATCTAATGAACCAGAACCTAAAAGGTCATGGTGATTTGCTTCCGATGTTGCATTAAAAAAAATAAGAGCAATAAAATATATTTAATTAGTTTATTGGGTATAGTTTTAGTTTGTATTTATTGATGTCCGTTAGTTTTACTGCTAATGATGAACACTGTATATGTGTTTGAAATATCCATTAAAAGTTTTATGAACTGTTTTGAACTGTTATACTTTCGTCATGGAAAGGCAGTATGGTCTTCGAACTTATCTAATAACAACTGTAAGAATATTTGCACATGAGAGTGGGAGGTTGGGGTCCAATCCTCCCCTTATTGCATGGAAACCAAAAATACAGACAAAAAGTAACATTTCTTTACACTATTTCAAAAATAACTTTCTTAGCTTGTACCAAAAGAAGCAATATAAAATAGCCCCCCTCTTTCAAAGGATTAGTTTATTCGATTATTTTTGAATTAAATCAGATGGATTTGGGGTAGTTTGCGGTCGATTTGGATGATTACTGTTCAGGACAGAAGGCCTTAATTTATATAAAACAGTATCAAAAAAATACTATTTCTCAGATAGTACCATGAAGCCCTAAAATCAGTTCTTTCGTTTTAACAGTGGTAACCCATGTTTAACATTATAGTTGACACTTTAACCTTTTTAGGACCATGCAGTGCAAAATTTAAAAAAAGAGATACGAAATTCTTCTCTCTTCAAAAAAGAGAGAAGAGAGAAAATCTTGTTTGTTCAAATCAAGAAGACGTTCAATACCCGATAGGTATAGGCATAAAGGACAAGGATGCATCCGGGATTTTTTTTTTCCTGGGGGGGAGTACAGGTGCAAAAAACTTCATAGAGCACATTAAAATTTGTTCATACCTTTTTTTGTAATTTTTACGTTCTGGGTGCAAAATTTGAGGAAAAGTTCAAACCAAGTAATGTCCCCCGACCTTGGGTACAACCCTTACGGCCATATCTATTTTTTTGTCCTTAGAACCTTAAGGTTCCAATCATAAATAAACAGGAACGAAGGAAAACCTGACAGTTTGTAAGTCTACTAAATACGAGGGGGTATCTTTTCCTTTAAAGATTTCCTAATATATCCTCTCCAATTTTCAAATTTTCAGCTTCTAGTTTACTTGTCAGACTCGAATTAACAAAGAAGCTTTGCTTTTTTTCAGCGTAACAAGAGCAAACATTTATTTGTCAACTCTTTGGGATGGTTTAAAAAGACGTAACAATAGTTGCTTCGTTCTAATCTAACAATAGTTGCTCTTTCTAATCGAAAGAGCAATTTTAAAGAAAAGTTTTAGATTTGGTCTTCAGCTTTTTTTATTTTATTCCTGTTTAAGTCTTATAAAAACATCCTCTATAAGAAAATCTTTCACTAATGCGAAAAAGAAATCATTTTTCAATAATTATAGGGTAAAAAGCTTGCTCTTCCTTCATTTGTTTACATTTGTGGTCTACTTTTTATAAGTTTTTACAATAAAAAACTTTTTTTTGGAAAGTCAAATGACTCCGTCTTTTTAAAATCTAGTTGGTTCTGAAGCCTCCTGTGGAAAACTTTATCCTGTAAACAGACAAACTTTTTAGTTTCACTAGATTCGTTCAACATCTACGCCAGTAAAAAAACAACCTACCTTTTATTAGTCAAAAGATGTTTTGCAAGTAGTTCTTTTTTACTGGGATTTTAATTAATTATTTTTCTTACTTCTTAGTACCAAATTATCAAATAATTCTTATGAAGAAAATTATTGTATTCACTGGTGTTCCCAGTAGTTTCTTGAGATAAATTTGAGACACTGCCATACACCCCAGAAGGATTAACAGGATTGTAGCCACCTCCCAAAAGAAACACCAAATAAATCGTTCTAAAACTACTTCGTTCTTGAAAAATTACGAGTTTCAAGGTCATCAGCATTGTGGGGTACTCGTAACCAATGGCATTGATTACCACGGTCTGCTTGATCATTGCTGAAAGATTTGCAAAATGTATTTTTTAAGAGTAAAATTTGCAACCAAATTTTTCATATTTAGAATATTAGCACACACCCTCCCCTCCCCCGGTCAAATATATAACACTTATACTCTTAATCAGCACAATTGATTGCCTCATATTCCGTAGTCAAACCTTCTTCTACATACTGATTACCTACTAGTCACATTTTTGGCGAGTGGCTCCCTAGCTATAATAACTTTTGTTCACAAAAAGCTAAAAAAAAATCAAATACTAAACACACAAGCTTCAATTTTCACAACGGGTAAATATACCCAAAGACCTGAAACAACAAGATTCCAAAAGCTATACAACTATTCTATTGCCTTGTTCAATAGATCACATTCATAGTTAATTCAGATTTTTCAAGTATAAGCTATTACAGTGTTGCAATGTTTAAAATTCTAGCAAAGTGGCTTTGTTTTGGTGTATGTATTTTTTTCTTAGCACTATACTTTGCTAAGATAATTTCAAAAGGTTGTTCTGGAGGAGTGAGTATAGAAGATGAGATCTCTTTCTTTCAGCACAATATCATACCTCCTTACGAAGGAGAAGATGCATGGGATTTCCAGTTCCCACTTAACAGGAATTTTTCCGCAGGAGAATATTTTATGGCTTCCATAGGCTCATCTTGGATTGATGTGCTATTGATATTAGAGGTATTTTTTCCAAAAGTAAGTATGAAACTCCTGACTTTTTTTCAAATTTGGTATATACAATAATGTTCAACCATTTATTAATGGTTCATGGTTACACAAAAAGGATTTTCTTTTCCTAATTAAAATTAAATAGTTCATTAATTACAATTACTTTCAAATATTGACTACTTTTTGATTAATTAAAAGTAATTTGTTAATTCATATAATTTATCTTTTAATTATTTAATAGCTAATTGTCTAGTAAATTAAGTAATTCTCTAAAAATATTTACCAAAATCAATTTAAATCAATTAAAATCTAACATAATATTAAAATGTTTCAATTCATATCTCGGCTTCCTCTTTACATATCAATTTTTGCTATATATGATATTGTTCCACAAAACTTTAGAAGTAACATCTTCAGTTGCACTTGTCTTTATTTCTGAAAAAAAAAGACCAAAAAAGTAAACATACCTTAAGTGGCAACATTGACTAAAAACACTGGCTTCAATATTTGCAAGCAATATCGCTACGCTT